>NW_008332653.1:1004734-1013526 GCF_000622305.1 Nannospalax galili | reverse complement strand
TTAAATTTCATGCCTAGTCTTTTTTATCTCTGTTGGACACAAGTAAAAAATCTTCAGTTTGAGGTTCAGGACCATCCTTACTAAAGATCTCACTATAACATCTAGGTCTTGTTATCTATCCACAGTTCTTAGCTCCCACGTTTGGTAGGTCTGTGCCAAAAAGATCACAGGTGTAAGGTGTCTATTTTGATGGCTCACTTTGTAGCTCCTGCTAAATTGTCTGTCTTTGTATTCATGGGCTCCTACTGTTGGAACTCTTCTGCCCCTTGCCCTGCTTAACCTGGCCAAAGTCAAAGAGGGCTTGTGAGTTTAGAAAAAAGAAAATACTGCTTTGAGGATTTTTTTTTTTAAAGAACAATGACTAAAGAGGCTGTCAGCTCTTCAGTTGAAGCTGGACAATTATAATCTGGGTGTGCACACATCTTCCACTTCTCTCAGCAGTGTGTGTGGGTACCATCAAACACCAAGATCTGTCTTTGTCTCTTTCATTCCTGTCAGTCACTGTGCTTGCCTCTCCTACCTATGCTTGCTTATTTAATCTCTTTTTTCCTTTACAGTGTATTTTTTTTATTTTTAGAGGTGTATTTATTGTGTGTGGTGTGTGCGGGTGTATGTGCACATGGAAGCCGAAAGGTGGTTGGGGGGTCCCCTGTCATTCTCTACCTATTTCTTCAAGGCAAGGTTTCTCCCTGAATCTGGGGTTTCATGTTTTCTCCACTAGGCCAGAAGCTGGCAAGCCCCAACCATCTTCCTGTCTCTGCCCTCTGCAGATCTGGGGTTACAGGTCTGCTTGACTTGTTAGGTGGGTGCTGAGAGCCAAATACTAGTCTTCATGATTCCATAGCAAGTGCTCTTAATCGCTAAGCCATCTCTTTACTCTTGGTGTTCTCATTTTTTAAAACTTGCTTATTTGGGGCCAGCAAGATGGTGCCACAGGTAAAAACACGTGTTGCACAAGCCTGACCATCTGAGTCTGATCCTCAGAACCCATGGTAGAGGACCAGTTCCTGAAAGTTGTCCTCTTGACCTCCACATGCACTCTGTGCACTGACACATGCACATCAGACACACACGCAATTGATAAGCAATCAAAACTTGCTTATTTTACTGTGTTACAGGTGGAGAGAGGAAAAAGTTATTTTGTGGTATAAAAACGTACGTACTTATGCAATATTAAGAATGATTCATTCACCAGCCACATTTGTGAAATGTTTTATTGATTGGTGCTGAGGTGGGAAGAAAGTAGGTAAGAAAGGGAGATTGAGAAGTTTTTTCTATAGTCTTTGAGATTCTTGGAGTATTTTTTATTTATTTACTTAGGGGGTGTCCCACAGTGTACGTGTGAGGACAATTTGTGGGAGCTGGTTCTCAACTTCCACCCTGGGATTGAGCTCAAGTCATCCAGCTTGGCAGCAAGTGCCTTTACCTGCTGAGCCATCTCACTGGCCCACCAGATTGTTGGAGCATTTTACAGCTATTCCTTGAACCTTCTGTTATGCTGTCAGATTTATGTTTCCAGAAGATTTTAAAGTTTCTTTTGGCATAGGGTTTATGAAACTGTAGAAAGAAAATGAAAAATTTGTATCATTACCTCACAACTTAGACTAGTTGTGAAACAAAATACATGATATAATAAGTTTCACTTGTCCTGTGATGTGTGTTTGATAGGCCCTCATGACCAGAAAGGGACTGGAAAATAAGTCGGAGTATATGTGTAGTGCTGTAGGAGCCAAAGTCCCAGAGATCCAGGAAACTCCCTCATCCTTTTCTTCACCTGAAAGCACTTGGTCTTGATGATCTTTCTGGGCCCAAGAAAATGTGTTTATTCTCCTGCACACTTCCTCTTCCATAATTCTACCAAGCCTTGAGTTGAAGGATAAAGAAAAGGAGGAGCTAGGCACGGTGGGTCACACTCTAATCCCAGCACTCGAGAGGCTGAGCTAGAATCATGAGTTGGAGGCAGCTTGGGCTGCATGGTGGGATCGTCTCAATCTCTTACACACAGAAGCTTCATAAATAGTATATACGTTTAAATATTTAACTTTGATTTTTTTCTTTTGTATACCTCTAAAGCCTCTTGTGAGAAGGAGAAAACAAATAATTGGATTTAAAGGTTCATTCTTCACATTAGAAAAAGGAACAGAAAGCAGAGACTTTTGTTCTAGGGTAACAGGAGTAAAAGGTAGCGACAGGCTGCAGGGCTAGATTCAGTTTCCTCCTTAGAGTTTGTATTGTGCCTGAAGAAGTAAAGTTTACTAATAACAAAGTAGCCCAACCATCTTGGGAAACTTGTATTCAATAAATTATGTCTAAGGATAATCCTTAGTCTGAGACTGCTTGATACTCAACATTCTCATGTGAAAACGCAAAGTTTTACATCTGGCACATCTTGCCAAGGATCACAGATAAGATCTGTCTCCATTTGATGGCTTGTAGCTAAGGGGCTGGAATAGGGAGTTGTCTCTGTGGATATATGAGGAGGGAGACAGTGTCAAAATGCAGAGGATTGTGATGGAAGTAGAAGTGCTTAACATATTGTAGGTCATTATGTAGAGTCTTAAGTTTTAGAGTCAGAAGGGCCTGTATCACTTCCTGTGATGGGCAGCATTAAAGTTCTTCATTGCTGTTTCCTGATAAATAATCCAGATATTTATTTGGTTATCCAATGTTAAATTCACCAACTCGGCATACAAGGTCCTTAATGAGTTTATTAAGCACTTACTGTGTATCTAATACTACCTTTTTGTTAGGGTAGACAAGAAAAGTTTGCATTTATAAAGCTTACATTCCAGTGTCATTCAAACTAAGTTATTAGTATGAGAAAAGCTTAAATGAAGTAATGCCGAGGACAGGCCGAAATTTGCCTCAGTTATTGTTAAGGAAAAGTATAATGACAGATTATTGATGGTTCCAATATTTTTTTTTCTTATTTTTGTCTTTTGTTTGAAATGGGGTTTCTCTGTAGCCCCAGCTGGCCTGGAACTCCGTATATAGACCAGGCTGACCTTGATCTCACAGAGATCCACCTCTCTGCCTTTTAGCACTGGCATTAAAGGCGTGTGCCACCACACCCAACTTGGTTCCAATCTTTTAATACTTTTATGGTTATCAGTTTTTCTAAGAAGCTGTGTTGTTCAAACCTCACCTCTAGACCAACTCTGCCTCTTACATTGTTCATCTCTATATAATAACCTGAGATCTGTTGCCTCAGCTTGTAGCACTATGTTCATCTAGTGAGTGGAGGCAGCATGTTTATTGTTTCTGACAGGCCTTGTCTAACAGGTCTGAACTCTTATGCAGTGGAAAGTCTGATTCATCTGTCTTCATGTAGATAGACAATTATGAGAACTTTAGCACCTTTAAACCAGTTTCACCCACATACTGGTTTGCACTTTTTGTACACAGCCAGGGTGTAGGGAACATTTCCCTCTCCCTCTAAGCTTCCTTTCTGTACTTTCCCTCCTAGGAAATAACTAAGTTGGCAGATAGGACACTCTTACAGCTTGGACTGCTTAAATCTCTTCCGGGCATGCCTTGAAGAGCCACCAGGCTGGTGACCAGCACCAACCAGACTTTTACTTGTAGGAAGCTGACCGAGAATGCTAAACTATGGTTGAAGTCACGGTATTGCCTTTGTTTCAGTCTTGTCTCTGTGTAGTTCCCTATTCTGGGTTCAAAGAGAATCATAGGGTCAGGGGAGGATTTCAGAAATCATATTTTTTGGTGGTTCTTTTTTTATTATTTTTATTTTAGGTGTACGTGTGTATTGCCTGCATGTTGATAAGTGCATCCATGTTGTGCAATCCCTGAGGAGGACAGAAGAGGCTGTCGGATCCCCTGGAACTGGAGTTACAGACAGTTGTTAGCTGCCATGTGGGTGCTGGGAGTTGAACCCAGGTCTTCTGCAAGAACAGCCGGTGTTCTTAACCACTGAGCCATCTCTCCAGCCCCTCTTTTTTTTTTTTTTTTTTTTAAATCCTGACAAGTTTATTGGGCTTGCTAACAAAGCATAGGGTCAGGGTTTATTTACAGAAGAGTGGGCACCCCCGACAGAAATTACATCTTTATCTCCCTTTGCATCATCTCCTAACATCTCTTATGTGATCTTGGAGCATACCTTCAAGTATAATTTGCTTCTCAGATAGTTTTGACATTTGTGGACTCTGATGATACTCTTTTTTTTCCCCTCTGAAGATATTCTTAAGCAGTAATAAACACAGAATTTGCCAAATACTGGAGATGTAGATAAACTTTGGAGAAACTCTATAGAGTTTTGACAGAAAAGTAAGACATCACCTTGGACTTGGGTATCCTCAAATTTCATTTATAGATCGTCTTCTGGAACGGATCAAGCAATTGGGCTAGATCTGGAGCTTCCCTCATTGCCTGTGTGAGTGAACTTAGACACATGACCTTTTTGCATAAGTTGTCAGGGCAATAGTATCTCCTGAAAGTCTATGGAGATTGATATTAGCATAGTGCTGACACTAAGCACTCATATTTGATGAGCATTGTTTATTAGTACCATCTCTTACCTAACTGGTCTTACTAGTTTTGCCTCCCAGGAGGAGCCCAATTTCCACATTTGGTAATTATATGTGCTTACTGAGAAAATACAGACATTCCTAATTAGGGAAAATAATCTCAAGTAGAAACACTTGTGATGGGGACTGGAGTAATGGCTCAGAGGTTGAGAATACTACTGTGACGGAGAACCTGGGTTCAGTTTCCAGCACCCACACGGTGGCTCACAGTTGGGTTTTTTTTTTTTTTAATTTTTAATTTTTTTGGTCTTTTTGAGACAGGGTCTCCCTGTAGCCCCAGCTGTCCTAGAACTCACTATGTAGACCAGGCTGGCCTTGAACTCACAGAGATCCACCTGCCTCTGCCTCCTGAGTACTGGGATTAAAGGCTTGCACCATGATGCCCAGCCACGGTTGGTTTTAACTACAATTCCAGAAGATCTGATACCCTCTTCTGGCTTCTGGGGGCACTGCACACATGTGGTATGAGCAAACACTCATACACAAAATTAAAAAAAAAAACATACAAGAAACTGTTGGGCTATATGAGGAGAATATGAACATTAAAGATGCAAAAACCATTGTACCTCCTGTTGTCCAAGGCTTAGCACTGTGCTCAGGGTGCAGAATAAGTATTTGTTAAGAGAAGGATAGAGGCTATCCACTAGTGCAGTGTATCAGTTATTTTTCTGTTGCTGTGATAAAACACTGTGACCAAGAGAACTTATAAAAGGAAGAGTTTATTTGATTACAGTTCCAGAGGAATCAGAGTCCATCATGGCAGGGAGGCATGGCGGCAAGAAGTGGATGGAGGAGAAAGAGACACAGGACACAGAGACTGGAAATCCAGCAAGACTTAAAACCTCACTAAGCCTGCCCCCAGTGGCACACTTCCTCCAGCAAGGCCACACCTAAGACCTTCCAAAACAGTGCCACCAACTGGGAACAAAATGTCCAAATACTTGGAGCCTATGGGGAGCATTCTCATTTAAACCACCACATGTACTTTAACTAGAGCAGAGTAGCCACATAAATAGATTAAATTTTATTGAAACTTGTACTGGGCAAAAGTAATTTAGACATCATAAACACTGAAAAGCCATTAATTCTTTGAGTAATATACAAATTAGCATTTTAGGTCAGTCTGCTGGCAGTGTATAGAAGACAATACTTAGAGAGTTGGTAGATCATTTATTAGGTAATAGACCCTTTAGTAGTGTGAGAAAAAGTTGATATGCTCAAAGAACCCAGTAGTTAGACTATAGTAATATTTTAACAGTGAAGTGATAGAGACTTGGGAAACAGTTTTTGAAAGAAAGGAAAAAATGTAGGGAAAAAACTAGTAGTAACTAGTAACTACTGAATGGGTGATAAAAATGAGGAATCAGGGTTTTGACTGAGAATCATGGACAGAAATGGGTCTCAGGAGGATAAGCTTGAGTTTGAGGAGATGGTAGAGCTTCCAAAAAGTGGAAGCCCAGATGTGAGTGGGGATGCTTAGTTAAAACTGGAAAGAAAGTAGAGCTGGGTAAGTTGATCTGTGGGTCACTTACAGGGTGTGGCAGGTTTTAATCGGCGTGGATATAAAGGGGAGAGTGGAAGGGGTAGAATGGGTGGGGACAGAGTCTTGAGGAGGACTTGTGTTTTACAGATGGGAGGAGGAAATAGAGGCAGGAAAGAAGAAAAATTAAGACAAATGGAACCAGCAGAGAACAGTCAGGAGCCAGGGGAGTGGACTTTGATGAGGGAGAGAGGAATTAAAAGTGCTGAAAGCCAATGCAAGGTCAGATGGGAAGAGAGCAGCGTGGAAGGAAATGTAGATCAAACTGGACTGAACAGAAAATTTCAGTAATTAGTAACCATTGGAGACAATGGCAATGTTTATTAAAAGGCCCTGCCTCAGATGTTTTTAAATTGGAGGTAGGGGAATAAGATAATGTTTGATAGGGTCTGGCTATATCGCCCAGGCTGGCCTGAAACTTATGATCCTTCTACCTTGGTTTCCTGAATGCTGAAATTACAGATGTGTGCCACCATGCTGGGTTGGTAGCTTCTTTAAAATGCTCACATGAGATTGGGATGTGGTCAGTGGTAAAACACTTGCTTAGCATGTTTTAGGTCCTGGGTTCCATCCCCAGCATTGAAAAAAAGTTCACATGCTTTTTTAGTCATTGTATATCTGACAATGTCTCTTCTCACATAGATTTGTAGTTTGGCTGGGTATAGAAATCTAGGTAGTAGATATTTTTCACAGAACTCTGAAGGCTTGCTCTATTGTTTGTGAAACAGAGTTCTCTGATGGACCCTTTATAGAGCTGGGCTAGAGTGTCATATTGAATCTGTACCAAGGTTGTATTGGAGCAGGGGAAACATACAGATGAAGGATGTAGGCAGAGATCAGAAACCTTGCTGCCTTGGTGAACTTGAGACCCAGAATGACTTCTTCTTGGATCCTGTCAGTTTTCTGACTTCTGATTTTAGAAAACTGAACTCATGGAGGCTATCCATACTTTTTGCTTTATTGTTTCCTGCTTTATTTATTTATTTTTATTTTTAGCTTA
This sequence comes from Nannospalax galili, assembly GCF_000622305.1. Taxonomy (NCBI): domain Eukaryota; kingdom Metazoa; phylum Chordata; class Mammalia; order Rodentia; family Spalacidae; genus Nannospalax; species Nannospalax galili. The sequence continues at coordinate 1,006,442 of NW_008332653.1, read as the reverse complement.
AGGATTGGAGAGATGGCTCAGCAGTTAAGAGCACTGGTTGCTCTTGTAGAGGACCCAGGATCCATTCCCAGCACCCACATGGTGGCTAACAACCATCTGTAACTCCAGGTCCAGGGGATCTGACACCCTCTTCTGACCTGCACAGGCATTGCATGACACCCGTGCACTTACACACATGCAGGCAATATATTCATGCACATAAAATAATAAAAAATTTAAAAGCATTAAAAAAAGTGGTATCTTGAGGAACTTAAGGGGGTTTCTGTTTCTTACAGTTAAATGCTTCTTACAGCAATCATCCACTTTGTGTCAAACCCATCTCTTTGTCCATTTTGGGAAATCACAGCCTCGTATCTGAGAGAACTCTAAATTAGGCCAACATTACAGACCTGTGTTTGCTTTTACTAGCCGAGTCAATGAGTAGAACGAGTCTCATCTCTTGATGACTCAATCTTCCAATAAAAATGAAAGGGCCACTCTAGAAAGATTTGTTAAAGATAAAATGAGATTACCTTTGTGTACGTACTTTGAAGAAAGAGTATGTGCCAGTTGGAGTGATGGCAAAAGACTGAGTACTAGAAAGTACGTCCTCAAGAAGAAGGCTGCCTGTGTAGAACCTGAAGTAGTGACTTAAATTTCCCACTTCTCAGCCCTAATCACTACTCCACCTAGGCCATTAGGGGTAATAGGACTCACCTGTGACTAGAACAGAGAGACAGTGGCCCTGAAGGTGAATTTCTAGCTTCTGGTGCAGCACCGGTAGGTCCCACTGTCTGATGGTGTGACTTGGTCTATGGTGAACACTAACTGAGATGGTTTTTCACTGAGGCCATCTAGCCAAGGATTTTTAACTTCAGCTGCGCTAAGCTGTTCTCAGGAGAACAGTCCCAAGACCTGTCTTCATAGAAAGACTACGAACCTCTCTCTCCGACCTGCAGGCCTCTCTCTATGGTAAGTCAATCACAACCTTCGCGCCTTGACTCCCCCAGCCTCATTCACCCTTCCATCTCCCCCACCCATCTCTCCTCCTAGCCTGGGTCCTGTCCCATTCCTTGTCTTGGCGCCCCAGACACCAAGGGAACCACCACTGCTTCCTGATCCTTTGCACTCAGTTCCTTCTCGGATCCCCAGGAGCACTCTGGGCCTGGCCCCACCCTCACCTCCCTCTACTTCCCTGGCCCCACACCAACCACCATCCTCTTTCCCGTCGCAAGGGCTGACCTTTCCCCTTCCTGATCCTTTGCATCCAGACCAACCCAGCTCCTCAGTGCACTCCCCAGGAGCCCTTGGGGCTACTTCCCACCCCCATCTTCTTTTGCATCTCTGGGTGGCAGGGCCACCAGCTTCCCTAGACTAGCATCTTTCCTGGGCCTGGCTCCCAGGCCAGCCCAACCCCCAAATCCTGAGGCCAAAATCTTTCCTGGAGGGATCCAGACCTTAGGAGAAAGCCTGAGAGCATCTGATCCTCATCTGACTTGGGCATTGTGGGTACTCCTGAAGACAAAAGCAATCTGGCCACACCAATATAAAAGCAAAAGAGAGAACTGGAAGCTTAGAGGAACCAGCTTTTCATGCCCAAAAAGTAAACCACAAAGACACATATAGTTTACAAAAAGAAGCAGACCTAAACTTGAAGGTTTGAGTCTCACATAAGAATCAGAAACTACAAAAGAAATTCACATGTCAAAATCACAGAGAAAAAATAATA
>NW_008332653.1:1003679-1004595 GCF_000622305.1 Nannospalax galili | reverse complement strand
AATGCAGGGCATGGAACTCAAAAGAATGATTATAAACATGATAAAAGAATTCAGTGAATTTAAAGAACACACAAAAAAAAGAAATCAAAGAAATGAAGGAAGATAGGGATAAACTTCAGAATGAATTCAGAAAAGAGTTAGAAATACTGAAGAATACTCAGGCTGAAATGAAGAAGGAAGTGAAACACTCAGCCAATTAGAAACTACAGGAGAAAGCCTCACCTATAGGATGAATGAAATGGAAAACAAGAGTATCAAGATTAGAAGATAAAGTGGATGAACTAGACCACTCAAGCAAAGATTATGAAAAATTTAAGAAATCACAAGAATAGAATATGCAAGAATTGTGTGACACCATAAAAAGACCAAACTTATGAATCATAGGCATACAGGAAGGAGAAGAATCCCAAGATAATGGCATGGACCAGATCTTCAACAGAATCGTGGAAGAAAATTTCCCAAAATTAAAGAAAGACATGCCCATACAAATACAAGAAACATATAGAACACCAAACAGACAGGACCAGAAAAGAAACTCTCCATGTCACATCATAGTAAAAACACTAAATGTACAAAACAAAGAGACAATACTGAAAGCTACGAAAAAGAAACAAGTCACATATAAGGGAAAACCCATTAGGAGTACAGCTGACTTCAGTGCAAACTATGAAAGCCAGAAGCACGTGGACCCAAGTATTCCCAGTTTTAAATGACCACAGATGCCAACCCAGATTACTATACCCAGCCAAAATGGCTATTATAGTCGAAGGGGAAAGAAAAATCTTCCATGACATAAATAGGCTGAAGGAATTCATGTACACAAAACCAGCCCTTCAGAGAGTTCCGAAAGCAATACAAAGAGCTGAAGAAAGGAATGACTATATCCAAGGGGTTGTGGCAAGAAATTCAATACTGC
>NW_008332653.1:1000975-1002607 GCF_000622305.1 Nannospalax galili | reverse complement strand
AATTGGACTGGAGGGAACATACCTCAACATAATTAAAGCCATATATAACAAACCCAGAAGACAATGAGGAATAACAAAAATCAGGGCAGAAATTAATGAAATTGAAACAAAGAAAACAACACAAAGAACCAATGAATCCAAGAGCTGGTTCTTCGAAAAGATAAACAAGATTGACAGACGGCTAGCCCAGTTAACCAAAAGAAAGAAAGAGCACCTCCAAATCAACAAAATCAGAGATGAAAGGGGAAACATCACAACAGACACCAAAAAGATACAGAACATTATAAGAGAATACTTTAGAAACCTATGCACGGGGCTGGAGAGATGGCTCAGCAGTTAAAAGCACTGAGTTCTTACAGAGGACCCATGTTCAAACTCCAGCCCCCACATGCAGCTATGAACCGTCCTTAACTCCAGTTCCAGGGATATCCAAAGCCCTCTTCTGACCTCTGCAGCATTGCACAATATGGATGGACTCACATACCGAATTCTATCAGACATTTAAAGAAGATCTACATCCAATACTACTTAATTTATTCAAAAAGATAGAAATGGAGGGAGAACTTCCAAATTCCTTCTATGAAGCCAGCATGAGTCTAATACCAAAGCCAGATAAAGATACAACCAAAAAAGAAAACTATAGACCCATATCCTTAATGAACATAGATGCAAAAATTCTCAACAAGATACTTGCAAACCACATACAAACACACATGAAGACAATCATCCACCATGATCAAGTCCGCTTTATCCCAGAGATGCAGGGATGGTTCAATATAAGTAAGCCAATAAATGTCAAAAATCATATAAATGGGCTTAAAGACAAGAACCACATGGTCATTTCAATAAATGCAGATAAGGCATTTGACAAAATTCAATATGCATTTTTGTTCAAAGTCCTAGAGGGAATTGGACTGGAGGGAACATACCTCAACATAATTAAAGCCATATATATCAAACCCACAGACAACATCATTCTAAATGGAGAAAAACTGGAAGCATTCCCTTTGAAATCAGGAACCAGACAAGGCTGTCTACTATCTCCACTTCTCTTTAACATAGTGCTTGAAACTCTTGCAAGAGCAATAAGACTATGGGGGCGCAGGGATCTTGGAGCGCCAGCTGCTGAGCGTGGCGCCGGTCTCCTGCACACACCTGGGGTGCGGCGCGTCCCGCACCGCGTCTGCCGTTTGGGTCCCTGGCTCTCCGCCGCTGGTGGGTCCCTGCTTCTCCACGTTGTTGAGTCTCTCTGCTACCGGGGCTGGCCCGGTCGGGTTCCATCCCAATCCACCGTGCACTTCCTCGAGATACGAGATCTGTCAGTTGCCGGATCGCATGGGAAGGTGCGGAGATGGCGAAAGCTGGATTTCCATGAGTCACGGTTTACGAAGAGACAGCCCTCTCTGGGAAGGCTGGATCGTAGGCAGTAAGACACAGAACTCAGCTCAGTCAGTGGTACAGCCCCTTTATTCTGTGACTCAGCTCGGCTCCAGGCCTTAGTGATCCAGCTTCGATTATTGAGGGAAAACCAGGATACTTTATACTGTGGGGGTAGTGGTAAAAGCCTTAGCTGATAGGTACTTTGTGGGATGCCCTATTTACATATGGAAGTGGGCTCCTGCCAGGCTGTCA
>NW_008332653.1:1000666-1000866 GCF_000622305.1 Nannospalax galili | reverse complement strand
ATAGTACTTGAAACTCTTGCAAGAGCAGTAAGACAAGAGCAGGAAATTAAAGGAGTAATAATTGGAAAAGAAGAGATCAAATTACCCTTTTTTTCAGATGATATGATATTATGTCTAAGAGATGCCAAAAATTACACCAGAAAACTCCTAGAAATTATTAACACATTCAGTAAAGTGGCAGGTTACAAAATTAACCTACA
>NW_008332653.1:998632-1000501 GCF_000622305.1 Nannospalax galili | reverse complement strand
CATCCTACCAAAAGCAATATATAGATATATATTTTTTTTCAATGCAATCCCAATCAAAATCCCTGTGACATACTTCAGAGAATTAGAAAAAAAATTCTTAAATTCATATGGAAGCCCAAAAGACCTCGGATAGCCAAAGGAACCCTGAGCACTAAGAACAATTCCAGGGGGATTACTATACCGGATTTTAAGATGTATTACAGAGCTATCATCATAAAAACAACATGGTACTGTCACAAAAATAGACCCATAGATCAATGGAACAAAATTGAAGACCCAAATATAAGTAAATGCAATTTCAGCCACCTGATATTTGACAAAGGGGCGAAGAATATTCACTGGAGGATAGACAGCATGTTCTGCAAATGGTGCTGGCAAAACTGGATCTCCACCTGTAGAAGAATGAAACTAAACCCCTATCTTTCACCCTGCACAAAAGTCAATTCCAAATGGATAAGAGACCTCAATGTAAAGCCTGAAACTCTGAAACTGTTAGAAGAAAACTTTGGGAAACACCTACAAGATACAGGTGTAGGAAAGGATTTTCTAAACCAGACATCAGTTTCTCAGGAAATGGGGGCATCTTTGGTGCAGAAATGATGGAGAGGTGAGACAATGGGAAAAATAAATAATGCCAAGCTAGTTTTAAAAACCAGAGGGAACCATATTACTCCAACAACCTACTGACAAATTATACATAGCAGATCAAGAAATATATGTCTAGGTAAGATTTATCTGAGAACAATTGGTCTTTGCCCAAGATTTATCTAAATGAGACACAGTAATTAAAAGCAGCAGACTGGTGGAACTAACCTTCTTGGATGTTTAACAGACATACTTTGAGGTCTATAATAATTTGGTCAGAGGGACATAAAGGATACTTTTTTCTCCTTGCCCTCCTAGGTCGACTAGTTCCAGGGGACTATGAGCATCTCTCAAAATGTCCTGTAATGGTGGTGGGTCACCTGTTCTCTTTATCAAGGAGGCTGAGGAGACCCCACCAGACGGACTTGAACCAATGTCTAGTCTACAAAGAGGAGGGTCAACACAGAGGTATCATTTCCTCCATGCTTCCAAGTGAAGCCAACCATGGTTGAGCAGGTCCTTTGACTTATCTTCACATAGGCAGAACTGGTAAAAGAAAGGAGCCAGGGGCTCTGCCCAAGCCCATGTGACCCCTGAGTAACAGATCCTCATACGACCTTAAGAGTAAAAAATAATTGGTTTATCTGGACCAACTGTATGCCCTTAAACACCCAAAAGGAAAGTATAACCAAAGATTAAAGGAACCGATATAATTTCTTTAAGAGTCCATATGCATAGCTAAAGGCTACATAACAAGCAACAATGCCAGATAGGAGATGCTTTCTTTTGAGTTGTTGGCCAGGGTGGCCAAAGAGACTCCCAGATAGCAACCGAGGATAGAACTGGGAAAATGAACAACAGATCCCAGTCTTATCTAAAGGAATATTGACAACTGATTGCTGTTAGATGAGGAACAGCTGACCTTCCTAAAACAAAGACCCCTAGATAGGCTCATTAGATTCACCAGATGGACAAGTAGTGGGGAATGGCTGGGGTGCCGACAATACAGCAGACAGTAGCAGGGATATTAGAGTATAAGGGCTCTAGTGTGGGGAGGGAGGCTACGGCAGGGTGCGATCTGGGAAGTGCATGTATAGTTGAATACGATGGTTTGGGATGTTCTGTGTGATATACACACACACACACACACAAAATCAACAAATTTTAAAAAATATTATATTTGAGGAGGAAGCATGGACATTTATATCATGTTAATTAGTAGAGGTGATAAACATTACCATACACAGGCGCCAAGGATCCAAGTGCAACCGATTATGACTAGTA
>NW_008332653.1:965842-998062 GCF_000622305.1 Nannospalax galili | reverse complement strand
CACCCCCCTTCCAGGAAACTATAGATTAAGCAAGGCCGGGCATAAAAACTGCCCTTTAAGGTAAAAATGGAGACTCCTGGCCCCACAGGTAACAGTCAGCACATTCCACAGCCCTGAGAATAGCACCTACCAATAAGAAACTTCCAGGGCTGCATCTTATACATCCAATTGGTTTTAAAATTACGTTGGCGCGCGCGGGTTCCTTGAACCAACCAAAATGTATCTTTGGTATCTCCCCCCCCCTTTGTCTAAAACCTATAAAAGGCTCCACTCTCCCTTACTCTAGGCTCTCAGCACGGATCCGTTGAGTTGGTGAGGTCTGAGAGCCCGAGCTTAAGCCCGAATAAACCACAAACCTTTGCTTTTGCATTTTGGTGGTCTTTTTGGGGTCCAGTGGATGGGGTACAACACTCTTTTCTTTCTTTCTTTCTTTCTTTCTTTCTTTCTTTCTTTCTTTCTTTCTTTCTTTCTTCTTTCTTTCTTTTTTGGTCTTTTTTGAGACAGGGTCTTCCTGTATCCCCAGCTGTTCTGGAACTCGGTATTCAGACCAGGCTGGCCTTGAACTCACAGAGATCCACCTGCATCTGCCTCCCGAGTGCTGGGATTAAAGGTGTGTGCCACCACACGCGGCAGCTTCTTCTTTCTTATGCCACACAGTACAGGTAAGGTTCAGTCCCTCTCCCGCTGGGAAGCTGAGCTGGTGATAGGAATGCATCCTGGAATGGGCATGGAAAAGTTATCTCAAGTCCCACTGGCTGGACATTGTCACTACAGTACATTCTGGCAGCAACATCGGCTTTTAGGAAACATAGCTTCTAACTCTTGCTCTGTGACTGTAAGCAAATCATCTAACTCCTTTGGCAGTAAGTAGTTTATTCATCTGGGAAATAAGAGTTAAGGGACTAAAATAAGTCCAAAGTGTCTACACCATGCTTCTGGGGCCGTGATGAATAAAATAGGAGCCCCACTCTTAAAGAGTTTATAGCCTAATGTAAAGACAGATTAGCAAAATGCTGCAATCCAGATCCCAGTGACAGGAGCCACTGTTAGAGGCAAGGTGTCCAAACACCACCTGGTGGAAGTGGAGGAGTAGCAGTGGGACTTCTAGGTGTGGAGATGGTAGAGTGGAGGGTTGGAGGCCCGGGCCCTACGCCAGTGGGAAGTGTGTTTGCTAGGCAAGGAACTCTTCCCATATGAGTCCAAACAAATGCTCTGGAATGCATTTCCTTCCTTATTTGGAATCTACAGGAAGTAAGAAGAGAAAAGAAATAATAGGGACATGAATGAATAACAATGAAGTCAGGAGATCAGAGATTCCAGGAGAGGTTCCTGAAGCCTCCAAACAAAGGATCCAAATATTAGGGGCTCAACAACTCTCACCGTAAGATTCTTGCCAATGCAGCTGTGGCCAGGTGAGCCCTAAAGAGGTCTCTTAAGGACAAACAAGCCCCTGGGAATACACAGACTAGTACATGTGGATTTCTACCTGTCCAAAGGAGCTCCAGGAAGAGCAAAGCTGAGTTGCAGTCTGAAGAAAGGAAAAGAATAGGTGAGCTGTAGAGAGTGGGAAGGAAGAAGACATGAAGATTGACTTCATCAGTGGAGAAGACAGGCTTGGTGGCCACCAGGCAGTTCTCTTAGGGAAGCTTTGTGGTGGAATACCAAGGGACCTCACCTGAATCACTGACACCAAGAGGCAAGGGACTCTATGCATAAGACTCCTCCACAGGCTACATGTTATTGTATTGTTTCCAGTGTCTGAGCAAAACCTGCATGGATGCCCCTGGAGAGACTAATCATATGGGGAGACTGATCAATCACAGATGTGTGGGAACTGCCAAAGCAGGCTGTGTGACATTGGTGTAGCTCACGTCATTGCCTCCTGCCACAGTGACCCAGGAGGACTACAGCACAGTGACAGTAACTGCTGCCAGGCCATGGTGGAAGCTCACCCATAGATGAAGCATTAACTATGGTTTTGTCCTCCCAGCCATCTCCCCTTCTTCAGAAGACAAAGTGCACTTAAAGGGAAATGATTTTATTAATGCATCAACATGTGCGTGTCTGTGTGTGCATGCGTGCAGGCCAGAGGACACCCTCAGTGTCCTCTTCAGCAACACTGCCTCTTTTGAGATAGGGTCTCTCATTGCCTAGAGATTCACCAATTAGGCTAGACTGGCTGGCTAGCAAGCTCAAGGGATCCTCCTGCCTCCACCCCCGCCCCCCAAGTGGTGGGATTACAAGTGTACACCACCACCCCTGGCATTTTTGTGCGTTCTGAGCATTGAACTCAGGTCCTCATGCTTACGTGGCAAGCACTTTACCAACTGAGCCATTGCCCCAGCACAAAATGATTTTTTTACACACTTAATTTTAGCAAATTACTTCAGCTGATTTTAAAAAGTATAGTAGCATGCTTTTTACTGTAGTATTGACGTATGTGTGACAGGTTTCCATGGGTAGACTTGAGCAGTGGCATTATAAGAACTTTTATATTCCAGTTGTTTTTATACAATTTTTTTTTGCACACAAGTCAAATGTTTGCAGTTTCCTTGCATGCAGTCAGATTTGTCACAGGTTAGAGGAAAGAGTCAGGCAGGAATTTGGACGTCTTGAGTGTCTGCATAGGCAGGTACGAGGACACATCCTTGAGTCATGGTCTATGGGATGCCTCCAAGCTTTTGTGCTGCACCTCTTGACACTGAAGTATATGAATACATATTTTTAAAGTTTTCTTAGGGTGCAGCTTTCCCTGGCATCTAAAAGTAATACTTCCCTGCCCAGGTTTCCTGATATATTGTATCTATATATTGATATACTCTCTCTCTTTCTCTCTTTCCCTCTCTCTCCATATATATATATATCCATAAAAATTTAAAAATTACAATGAAATCACAAAATTACTATAATTAATTGAGGAAGCTTAGAGATTCCAGATGCATGTGTCTGAAAGAATCAGGGAAAGTTCAGAGAAGTTAGTGCTTGAGTTGAGACTTGAAGAATGAGTAAAAGGTTTTCTACAAAAATAGGAGGGCTGGCAAGATGGCTTAGCAGGAAAAAGCAATTGCTGCCAAGACTGCCAACTTGAGCTTGATCCCCAGTATCCACATGGGTGAAGGAAAGAACTGAGGCAGGAGAGGTGGCTCAGTAGTTAAGAGCACTGGCTGCTCTTGCAGAAGACCTGGATTTGATTCCCAGCACATACATGATGGGCTAACAGCCTTTCATAACTTCAGTTCCAGGGGGATCCAATGCTCTCTGACCTCTACAGGCACTACACAACACGGGTACACTTACATACATGCATGCAAAACACTCATATACAAGAAATAAAAATGATAAAAAACAATTTTTTTTTGTGATTTTGAGACAGGGTCTCCCTGTAACCCCTTTTTTAAAAAGGAGAGAATTGACCCTCTTAAGCTGTTGTCTGACCTCCACATGTGTACTGTAGCATGTGTGCCCATATATACACACATGTGTGTACATGCACACACACAAAGATAAGTAAATAAATGTGTTTAAAAAGAGGCCTTGGTGGTATCCATTTAAAAGATGGATATCATGTGGAATCAGTGAGGATTGACTGGAAAAGCAGACAAATGAATATCCAAAGACCATAACTCTCTGATGGTGCCAATGTGTAGACTGGGTGATAGTCTCCACAGGGCACTACAGCCTGGATACTTTGGTTTCTGACCTTCTAATTCTCTGACCCACCGACTTGCTGCTCTTACTGTCCCTCTCCTCTAACAACTTCACTGCTTCATGCATCTTATATTTATGACCCAATGCTATAATATATATCTCTCCCCCATCCCCAACCCTCTTAGCTTTACTCTGCCATTCCTTGAAAAACCTTGTCCTTGGTTAAGTCAGCTCTGCTAAACACCAGACAGACAGGCTGCCACCCACCCTGTGACTTGGTTTTCCTTTTAAACTTTTTTTTGGTATGCATGGTAAGAGTCACCACTGACAACACTGGACACAGAGACAGAAGCTGCCCCATAGATGTTAAGTGCCACTACCTTAGAAGATTGGGAGCTAGATGTCTGATGTAAACCTGCAATTTCAACTCTTCATTGATTCAGAAATGTTTTTTACTTATTTTGTTTCTGTTCTATGAATGGAAATTGTGTACAGTCAAATGTGTTCCATAGATCTAATCCCTATAACTATAGATATAGGTATTATTTCATTTTATAAATAAATTAAGGTACAGGTCACTGAATGGGTTGCTAAAGTTGACAAAGGCTGTAACAACTGGGTTCCAAACTTGGATCTCATAAGCTTGTAATATATATGAACCTGAAGAAATCCTAGCTGAGGTCCAGATTACCAGGTTCTGCCACACATTAGAGGCAAAGTGCCAGATAAACAAGATAATAGTATTTGTTCAAGTAAAAAAGAAAAAGAAACTGTGCTTTTTACCCTTTCATCAATGTCAAGACTAGTGGGTCATTTTTTTCCCTAAGAGAAAGCTTGCATGAAACCATCCCTTCCCTGAGCCCAAGATTCTCCCAATGACTCTCTCTGCCTTAGGGCCTGTCCTCACCTCCAGGCTGGATGTCCACAGTTGCCAATAGGATGCAGCAGCTTTGACCGAGCGCCATTAGGTTTTGTATGTTGTCATCAACCCCAGGAATTCCATTCAGATGCTGGCTTTGCTAGTGTCCATGGCCTCACAGTCCTGGACCCATTAGACAAAGTCTGACTCTAAGACTTTCCCCCTGTTCTGGGCACAAGTTTGGTTGGTGAAAGTGTGATGGAGATGGAGAGGGTCAGGGTCCAGCTGACTTGAAAACAAGATAAAAAAAAAATCAAGTGAGGTACGCTGGAGTGAAGAGTGGGGGAAGGAGAGATGGAAGACATCATTTTCAGACAACCCCACCTGGCCTAAAATGATGATAAAGTCTTCTCTCTGTTAATTTTTGACTTTATGATGTATTCTTCCATAAGAAAAATTTATATTTGTATGTACTGTTAAATACAATGTATCTTTTTATTTCAAATTGTATAGGTTTCCAGGATTATTTTAAGAAAGTTTCCTTCAGACCAGGCATGGTGGTGCACACCTTCAATCCCAGGGTTTGGGAGGCAGAGACAGGCAGATCTTTGTGATTTGCAGGTCACGGAATGCAGAGCTAAAGATCAAGAGAAATAGGAACTGAAGGAGAGGAAAAGAAAAAACATGAGAATCCAAGAAAATTCAATGAAAGGTTTAGCAGAAGGTTTCACTGACTTCAGCAAGCTCTTTAGAAGATATTTTGAAAGGCCCCAACACTGAGAGGTTTTCATTAATTGAGACTATTCTCAATATAGTGTCTGCTTACCAGCAAAGAAACCAAGCAAACTACCACACACATATTTCTGAAGAGTGGCAGAAAAGCCTCAGGCTTCCTACAGGAGGGATTGCACAGAAGGTAGTAGTATCTCTGGGCATGATGGCTCCATATGTGTTTGCTCTTAAAGACCTTCCAGTGGGACAAGATGTGGAGAAGTAAGACAGTAATATCGATGATTTTGACCTGTGTAGGCTGAGGCTAATTTGTGTACTTTCATTTTTAATGAAAATGCTTTTTAAAATTAGAAAAAGCTTATAGAATAAAAATGTATGGATAAGGAATGCATTTTTATTGTTTTTTCCTTCGATTTTATTTATTTATTCATTTTTGTCTTTTTGAGGCAGGGTCTCCCTGTAGCCCTAGCTGGCCTGGATTCGCTATGGAGACCAGGCTGGCCTCGAACTCACAGAGATCAGCCTGCCTCTGCCTCCCAAGTGCTGGGATTAAAGGCGTGCACAACCACGCCCAGCTGATTTATTTTTTTAATGGGACTTTGGGCGACTCAAACATTCCCCTATGTACTGGATAGCTTTAGTGTCAACTTGACACACCTGGGTTGAGGGAGCCTCAATTGGGGGAATTGCCTCTATTGGACTGGCCTGTGGCCATGTCTGAGGGGCATCTTCTTGATGAGTGATGTGAGAGGGCCCAGCCCACTGTGGGTGGTGCCACCCCTGGGCAGGTGGGCCTGTGTTGCATAAGAAAGCAAGCTGAGCATGGGCCAGGGGAGCAAGCCAGTAAGCAGCATTCTTCCATGGCCTGTGCTCCAGCTCCTGCCTCCAGGTTCCTGCCCTGAGTTTCTACCTTGGGCTCTGGATTGTGACCCAGGATATGTAAACTAAATAAACCCTTTCCTCCCCAAGTTGGTAGGGGTCAGAGTGTTTTGTCACAGCAATGAAGAGACAAACTAAGACAGAAACTGGTACCAAGAGTAGGGTATTGCTGTGACAGACCTGACCTTGGTATTTTGGGGAGGACTGTGGAAGTGTTTGGAACTTTGGGCTGGAAAAGCCATTGTGTGCTCAGAGTTTGTTGTAGTGGATCTTGGAACAGTTATGCTGAAAGAGTTGTAGATGATGAAGGTCTGGCTTGTGAAGCTTCAAAGGGAAGTGGAGACTATCAAGGCTATTCACATGAGATTTTGAATTAAGAATTCGTGGGATCTGGTCAGCTGGGGTTGAAGAATCAGCTGTGATTAAGAAGAGACCAGAACCTGAAGTAAAACCTTTGCTTTACTGGGACAATTGATGTTGGTTAGCTGGGGCTGAAAAATCAGCTGTAAGTAACAAGAGACCAGCATCACTGTGGTGGAGTCTTCTGGGAGGTATTTCCCCAGGGTCAGCACACAGAGGGGACCTGAGCCTCTATCCCAAGCTGGAAGCAGGACTTGGTCATGTGTAAGAGTCTCCTGCATGGTTCTGGTGTTGAAAGTGTGAAGGGGTCACAGAGGGCAGCTGAGGCTTGGCACTCTGAGAGGCCAGGAAAGGCCATAGGTGAAAGTACAGCTTCAGTTGCAGTGAAGACCCCAGGATTGAAGGGGTCATGGAGAGAATCTGAGGCTTTGCACCCCAAGAGGCCAGAAGAGGACATTGGTGAGGGTGCAGCCTCCGTTTCAGTGGAGACCCCCAGCTTTTTGGAGATGCCGGGGCCATGGGACGACCACCAAGGACAGCAGTAAGTGTGGAATGGAGCTGGCCTGGGTCTGCGAGACGAGCTGAGTGTGCTGTGGACTGCAGAGTCAGAGCAGTGGAGCTGCCAGAACCCTTTGGAGCCAGAAGATCATGAGTGAATCCCAGATGTCCAGCCTCAAGCTACTTTGCTGGACTTTGGTTTTGCTTAGGTGTGCCCGATTCTTCCCTTTGAAATAAGACAGCACTTGTTTTGGATTTTATAGAAGCCCACCCACAGTTAAGAGACTATTAAGAGACTATGGACTTTTAAGTGTTTGGATTTTTTAAGGACTGTGGGGTTTTTAAGGTTGTACTGTCTTATGTTGTGATAGTAACATCATATCTTGGGGACAAAAATTGGAAAATTTAAGGTTTAATAGTGATGTTTGTGTGTCAAGTTGGCAAGGGGTCAAAAGTGCTGGATAGCTTTAGTGTCAACTTGACACACCTGTTATAGGTTGGAGTTTGCAAAAAAAATCACCAGCACCACTTTAAGAAAAGTAGCAGGGTAAATTTTTTTTTTTGACTGGCTGGGCTGTCTGTCTCGGGAGTAGAAGCAGCCCTGATGATTGTCGGGTCAGAGTTTTTATAGGATTACAGAAATATTATTACCAGTCATTATACAGACAAGTGATACGGTCATATAACTTGGCAATCAACTTTGTAATTTTAAATTAGTCAACTTCCTAGCCATGACAAATATAGTAAGAAAGCTGAAATCAGCAGTTACTGGGTGGTCATACGATAACAGGGGGGTCTTATACTTTGTGTCAAGAAGACCTAAAATAGCAAGTGAGTTACAGATGTCTGGAATTAGCACATTCCATGGTTCATGGCTAGGACAATTTCCTAAGACCCAAGGTTGCCCTCCTTTTCCTGTTGGTGTGGAGAAAAGTTGCTGCTAAAATGGCTCTGAGCAAAATGGAGTAACTTAGGTAAGTTTGCTGAGCCAGTTCAACACCTGGGTTGAGGGAGCCTCAATTGGGGAATTTCCTCTATTGGACTGGCCTGTGGCCATATCTGAGGGGCATCTTCTTGATGAGTGATGTGGGAGGGCCCGGGCCCAGCCCACTGTGGGTGGTGCCACCCCTGGGCAGGTGGGCCTGTGTTGCATAAGAAAGCAGGCTGAGCAGGGGCCAGGGGAGCAAGCCAGTAAGCAGCTTTCCTCCATGGCCTGTGCTCCAGCTCCTGCCTCCAGGTTCCTGCCCTGAGTTTCTACCTTGGGCTCCTAGATGGACTGTGACCCGGGATATGTAAACTAAATAAACCCTTTCCTCCCCAAGTTGGTAGTGGTCAAAGTGTTTTGTCACAGCAATGAAGAAACAAACTAAGAGACCCCCTCTGAAGAGGTAACCCTAAAATCTTTTAAGAATCAGATAAACACTCCCAAATATTTTCAACATTTTGGCCTTTGGAACAGAGTATGTTGCTAAGAGGCCCAAGAACATTGTAAGTTTTAGCCAAGAAACTGGCTACTTTTCTTTGGGGTCTTTTTACCCTAACTGCCTAGCCAATTCCTACCTCCTATTCTTATTACATGATCCTCTGAAGAGATTACCCAAATTGCCAATAGGGAATCGGGACAGACCACTCGGCTTCTTCCATGCTGAACAGGGATGCAGGGTGAGGCAATTGGAGTACCTCTTCAGTGGGTCTATCTAAAATTGTATAACTCATATCTAGGGGGAAAAGAAAGTCCTTGAATCGTGAATGGGAGATGTGAAGGAGAAATAAAGGCAAGAGTAATTAGCATTACAAGTTCTAGGCAGGGAACTAGAAACAAGTCAGAACAGGGCAATTTTCAAATGTTCATATGAGAGTCCATTGGAATTTCTTGACAAGGGCTTCCAAAATCATCGCTCTATTGGGTTCCTCCTCATTTTTCTTTTACATATCTCTTTGGAGTTAGTCATTATATTTGGTCTAGAGTCTAGCCCAGTTTGGTGGGCCCTGTTGCTGGTAATCACCGCAGAAGCCAAAGACTTTAAGGGTAGATTGGAGCAGGGGGAGCTGGAGAGATGGCTCAGCAGTTAAGAGCACTGGCTGTTCTTGCAGAGGACCTGGGTTTGGTTTCTAGCACTCATGTGGTAGCTGTCAACCATCCATAACTCTAGTTCCAGGGAATCCAATATCCTCTTCTGACCGCCACCAGCATTGCACGACATGGGTACATTTACATACATGCAGACAATACACTCATACACATAAAATAAAAAGAATATTTTTTTTTTGGTCTTTTTTTGAGACAGGATCTCCCTGTAGCCCCAGCTGTCCTGGAACTCACTATGTAGACCAGGCTGGCCTTGAACTCACAGAGATCTGCCTGCCTCTGCCTCCAGAGTGCTGGGATTAAAGGCGTGCGCCATCATGCCCGGCCCCTTGAACTCTTAAAGAAATATACTGATGACTTTACTCTTCGGTTATACTTTCCTTTTGAGTGTTTAAGACCCTATAGTTGACCCAAATAAATCAATTTATTTTTACATTTAAGGTCATTTGAGGATCTGTTCCTTAGGGGTCCCATGGGCTTGGGCGGAGCTCCTGGCTCCTTTCTTTTACCAGTTCCATCTATGTGAAGATAAGTCAAAGGTCCTGCTCAATCATGCCTGGCTTTACTTGGAAGCATGAATGAGATGTTTCCTCTGAGTTGACCCTTCTTTTTGTAGACTGGACACTGGTTCAAGTCGATCTCGTGAGGTCTCCATGTTCTCCATGAACAAGAGGACAGGTGAGTTACCACAGTTACAAGACATTTTGAGAGATGTTCCATAGTCCCCTGGAACTTAGTCAATCTTAGAGGGCAAGGGGCAAAAACTGTCCTTTAAGTTCCTCTGACCACGTTAGTATAGGCCTCAAACTATGGCTGTTAAACACCTAATAAGGTTAGTTCCACCAGTCTGGTACTTTTAATTATTATGTGCTATGTAGATAAGGCTTGAGTGAAAAACCAAATATTCTCAGATAAACCTTGACTAGATATATATTTTGTTCCTTAAACTAGTTGACTAAACTGACCATAGAAAATTTAAGATTATGTGCATATTGTTTTGTCTCATCCTTTATATATCATAACAAACCTACACAGAACTTCATCACTTGCTTAGGCTTTATCATTTTTTTCTATTTTGGAAATTATCTCCATTCCCATATCCTTTTAATATCTTTAAAATATTTTATTATTTTTATTTCATGTGTGTGTGTATATTGCCTGCATGTAGGTAAGTGCACCCATGTCGTGCAATGCCTGCGGAGGACAGAAGAGACTGTGGGATCCCCTGGGACTGGAGTTACGGATAGTTATTAGCTGCCATCTGGGTGTTGGGATACAAACCTAGGTCTTCGGTAAGAACAGTCAGTGTTGTTATCCACCAAGCCATCTCTCCAGCCCCTCCTTTAACATCTTTTACATTCTCATTTTCTTTTTTTTTAAAAAAAATAATTATGAGACATAAGAAAGTTTAAGCGTATGGAATTGGCCTCTGGTGAGGGCTTTCTTGCTGTATCATGACATGACTGAGGGCTTCAATTTTTTAAATAATATGTACCTATGCATCACTTAATGATGGTGATAGATTTGAGAAATATGTCACTAGATAGTTTCATGGCTGCACAATCACAAAGTATACTTACACAGATCAAGATGGCCTAGCCTCTACGTACCTTGGCTATATGGTACAACCTTTTGCTCTTAGGCTACAAAGTTGAACCACACCTTACTGTACTGAATACTGTAGGTAACTGCAACATAATAGTAAGTATTCATTTATCTAGACACAGAAAAGGTACAGTAAAAATACAGTCTGAAAGATTTTTAAAAAGAATACCTGTATAAGCCACTTGCCATGACTGGAGTGTGCAGGACTCAGGGAGAGTGGTAAGTACTGTGAAGGCCTGTACTGAACACTGCTGTAGACTTCATGAACACTGCACACAGGCCACTCTACATTGATCATGTCCAAGGTCCTGTGTTGGATCCCTAGTACCTCAAAACTGACCTTCAATTGTTTATTTAAAAACTGAGTTGAGTTAGTTTTTATAAATGTGGGCCCAAATTATGTATATTATAATTATAATATGCATAAAAGGCAAACTGTAGAGTTATGTATATAAACTACTTTTCTATTTTTAAGAATCCTCTGTGTGTTTAAAATAATTAAACAATTTTAGTTCATAAATTTTTGAATAGCTGTATTCACAAGTTTGCTTCAGACTGTCATTGCAGGGAGGGCTGGGAGAATGGCTCTGAGTTGGTGGGAGCATGTGGTACCAGTTTATTCACATGGAAGCAAACAGGACAGAGAGAACTAGGCCAGAACCAGGGTGGGTGGAACTTTCAAAGGCCCACCTCTAGTGAGCTACTTCCAGCAGATAGACCTACCTTCTTAAGGTTCTACAGCCTCCCACAACAGCATCATGAGCCAAGGAATAAGCCCTCAAAATATGAGAATGTGGGGGGACATTTCAGATTCAAAGTATATCAGGATTCAACATCCACAAACATTTATAAATTTCTGTTTCTGTTCCTTTGCCTTGTTTTTTTTTTTTTTTTTTTTAGGAGCTGAGGACCAAACCCAGGGCCTTGTGCTTGCTAGGCAAGTGCTCTACCACTGAGCTAAATCCCCAACCCCTCTGTTTCTGTTATTTAAAGATTTATTTCTATTTTATGTGTGTATGAGTGCCTGAGTGGATGTATGTGCATGTGTTTGCAGGCACCTGTGGAGGCCAGAAGAGGGCATCATGTCCCCTGGAACTGGAGTTACAGACAGTTGTGAGCATTCATGTGGGTGCTGGAAACCAAATCTAGGTCCTCTGCAAGAGCAGCAAGTGTTCTTACCACTGAGCCTTCTCTCCAGCCCTTAAATTACATTTTTGGCATACATTAATTATATAAAACAATGCACTTTATTGTATTTTCATATGTGTTTATATAATGCACTTTGATTATATTTATCCCTCCCATTGCCTCCTTTTGTCCCCTTCTCAACTCTTCTATCTGAATTTTAAGTTCAAATTATCTAGTCTCTTCCCACTGTATCACACCAGAAAATCCTATTGCTATATTTTAAAATTGGGTTATGTTCAATTTATATTTTAATGTAGGAAGAATTGAAACTTGTGATGTTAATTCTTCAGATCCAAGAATACAATTTTTAAAATTATTTTTATTTTATGTGTTTGAGTGTATTGCCCGCATGTAGGTAGGTACACCTATGTCATAGAGGTCAGAAGAGGGCATCGGATCTCCTGGAACTAGAATTATGATGGTTGTTAGCCACCATGTGGGTGCTGTGAATCGACCCCAGGTCCTCTGCAAGAGCATCCACTGCTCTTAACTGCTGAGCCATCTCTCCAGCCCCCTGAAGAATATAATATTTGTATTTCCATTTTAATGTTTGTGGGTGTATGTGTGGGAACATGTTTGTGTGTGTGCATGTGTGTATGTATACATATGGGTGGAGGCTGGAAGTCACTGTTGGGTGACTCCTCAGTTGCTTTCTACCTGATTTTTTATTTTTATTATTTTTAATTATGTGTATATATGTGTGTCTGTGTGTGGGTATGTGTACATGAATGCATGAGTCCAGGGAGACCAGAGGCTTGAGCCCTGTGGAACCTGAGTTATAGTAGGTTGTGAGCTACCTGATGTGGGTGCCAGAAACTGAATTTGGGTCCTCTGCTGTGTGTGTGTGTGTGTGTGTGTGTGTGTGTATTCATGTGCGTAATTTTGCTTGTGGAAGCCAGAGGTCAAAGTTGGATGACTTTCTCATTCACTTGATCTCCTATTTTTTGAGACAGGATCTTTCATTGAATCTGGAACTGAGAATTTGGCTAGACTGGCTGGCCAGCAAGCCTCCTCATGCTTGTGCAGCATGTGCTTTACCAACAGCCATCTTCCTGGACCCTAATATTTCTTTTCTTCTTTTTTTTTGGGGGGAGGGGGACAAGATCTTACTATGAAGCGCTGGCTGACCTGGAACTTGCTATATGGACCAGGCTGGCTTTGAACTCATGGAGATCTGCCTGCCTCTGCCTCCTGAGTGCTGGAATTAAGGCATGCACCATCACACCCAGCCATTTTTAAGTCATCTATGGGAGTGTGCCCCTAAGGTGCATTATCGTCAAGATCTAATCCATTTGTTGCTGTTTGTTTCTGAGTAGTTTATATTTTTTTCTCATTCCCAAATTGTTCTCATTACTTTTTCATTACTGTTATTCTTTGTCTTTACAGAAAAGCCATCTTTTTTTCTCATTGTATTTTTCTCATTTTTCTTTTGTTTTCAAATTTTTATTTGTAGATATATTTTGTAAAACAATTGATCTTTGGGACTGGAGAGATGACTCAGTGGCTAAGAGCTCTGGCTGCTCTTGCAGAGGACTCAGGTTTGGTTCCCAGCACTCACATGGCAGCTAACAACCATCTGTAACTCCAGTTCCAGGGTATTTGATGCCCTCTTCTGATCATTGCAGGCATTGCACAACACAGATGCATTTACATACATGCAGGCAATACACTCATACACATAAAAGGAAAAGAATAAATAAAATATTAAAAGAACCAAAAAACCCCATTCATTACATTATTTTCATACATGTATATTAATTTCAGCAGTCCAAAAACACTTATCACAGATATGTATAATGGGATATTTAAAAGTTATTTAATCAATATATATCACATTAATCTCTGTGAAAGGTATAATGGAATCATTAATTCAAAACAAACAAGGAAAATAAAATAATTCAATTGAAATATGTTAATAGTCATAAATCTAAACAGGTTAAACTACTCAGTTAAAAGAGATGGAGAGATAGTTCAGTAGGTAAGAGACTGGCTGCTCTTGCAGAGGACCTGGGTTTAGTTTAGCACTCACACAGCTGCTCACAACTGTGTAACTCCAGTTCCAGGGCATCCTCTGCCCTCATCTGGCCTCCACCAACTGCAGGCACAGGCAGCACTTACATACACTCAGGCAAAACACTCATACACACAAAAGGAAAATAAGTCTATTTTAAAAAACCAGAATGTTAGATCAGATTTAATAAAATCCAACCATATACTACATGCAAGAGGAATGCTGGGGTAATGAGGGCCGCTGAGGGGCTCAGTGGGGGAGGGCACCTGGTACCTGTCAGCTTGAATTTGATCCCTGGGACCCATATGGCAGAAGGAGAGAACTGACTCCTGCAAGTTGTCCTCTGACCTCCTCCACACACATTTATAAAAATAAATGTAATAAAAAGAATAATGACATGGAAAATTAAAAAAATAAAAGGATGGCAAAGACACAAGGCAAGTATTAAGCAAAAAAAGTTGGCATATCTAAATTAATATGAGGGTAAAGGAATACATTTTATTTTATTTTTAAAATTTTATATTTATTTTTATTTTATGTGTATTCGTGGTATGCCTGCATGTGTGTAAGTGCACCTGTGTCATGCAGTGCCTGCAGAGGACAGAAGAGGGTGTTAGATCCTCAGGAACTGGAGTTTCGTACAGTTGTTAGCCCCCATGTGGGTGCTGGGGTTTGAACCCAGGTCTTCTATAAGAACAGCCATTGCTCTTAACCAAGTGCTGGGATTAAAGGTGTGCACCACCATACCTGGCCAGAATACATATTCTTTTAAGCAAACCTCAAAAAACATAAAATTGGTCATGTCCTAGTCAATAAAAGCAAATTTAAAAAGTCAATAAAGCAAATATCAAAGACTCAATATCATAAGAAAACACACTTGTGTGTGACTACTTTAGTAAGATAGCTTTTAAAAAGCTCAAAAGCAAAGCAAAATAAAACAATAAAGTTACATTTTAGAAAGTAGACTCTGGTGCAGTCAAGTTTCTTAGGTTTCTGGGCCAGATCCTAGGCCTAACCCTTGAAAAGTGAACATGCCTGACTGGCACTGAGCATCTATTTCGCCAAGCACTCTCAGGCACAGGTAGGGCATTAAAACAGGGGACTGTGTGCATTTTGTTGGCTAGAAGTCTCTAGAGTCAGATCAGGTTTGAAATCTGACTTTGACACTAGCTGTCAAATATTGAAAAGGTTTCTAAATCTCTCTGAAAATGAGTTTATTGATCTGTAAAATGGTGATAATATTGGTCTCTTCCCAAGATGATTTTGATCAAGCGTTAGTGTGATTAGCTGTGTGAACAGAGCACAGTGCTCAGCACAGAGGAAGTGTTCCGGGTAGAGCAAGTGCTCCATGCCAACCATGATTGTCTTTCTGGTTTCACATACTGGAGGCAATTTGCAAGCACCCTGGCACATCCACATACATGACTGTATTTAGTTTTTATAAAACACGGAGCTACTATTGTAATTAATCACGTGTACTATGCAGACAAGAGTCTCGGAGAAGCCTTGTGACTTGCTTAAAATCACAGTGACTGAGGAGCCAGGATTCTAACTTGAGCTAGTGGATTTTCTCTCGGACTCAGTTCGCTTGGTTCCTCTCAAAGTCATCTGTCTTTCGAATTTCAGCACAACAGAGAGGACTGTAACCAGAACAGTAATGGCGATAAAGAGCGTGAGGGCTAGGAGAGGAGAAATAAAGGGCGACAGCTAGGAAAGGCTGCAGGACGGCAGTGGAGTTAAGACCTGGCAGTCATTTGCTTTGGGTACTGGTGTCTGAAGGATACGGTGGGTGAAGGAAGGCGGGGAACGGACTGAGAGGTTTGGCTTCCAGTCTTGCTCTGTAGGGAGATGAGAAGTTCATGTCTCTTCCTCAGAGACTGGTGCAGTGGGATGGGAGGGGCGAGGTAGGGACCACTTCCAACCCAAGAGCAGCAGACAAGCCTAACGCAGAACGTCACTCTCTGCAAGAGTCGCTTCGCGGTGCCCAGGCCCAGATGGACCAGAGCGTGTGAGTCTATCCGGGGCTCTTTGGCCGGGCTCGGGGCAGCCGGGGCCATTGGGTCATTGAGAAGTGACCACCATGCTTGGTGAGCCTCGGACACAGCCGGATCCGCGCTGTCACCGCTAGAGGGCGCTGCCTCCAAGCCGAAGCACGTGTGACCCCACTTGCTGCTGCATCAGCCCAGCCTGGGCGTCCTGAGGCGTCAGCTGGGGCCTGTTGGGGTGGGAGATGGCGTGGGGACAGCATAAACTAGGAGAGACGAAGAAGAGGGCATGCAAGATTGGGCCTGGTGGACCCTGGCTCATGAGCAAGGAAAGGTGGCCTGTGGGAGGGGAGAACTTTCTGTGCCCATTCTGCTCCGGAGGCAGGTCTGGCCTCCCTCATGGAAACTGGTGAGCTCCGGAGGGTGCTGGATGAGTGGCTTGACATCCTCACCTTTGAGTCGTCTTTGAACTGAGCTGCAACAAGGGCTTTTGGACACTCAGGATGGAGAGTTCCTTGGCAAGAGATTGAAGACCCCAGTAAACACCCTCCTCTCAATTTTTTAAGAAACCAGTTATTAGTTAGGATTAGTGTATTAGGATTCTCAAAAGAAACAGAACGGAGAGAGAACCAGTAAAAGACAAGGCAAAAAGCAAGAGCTCTCTTCTGCCATGGGCTTTTATATTTAGGATGGGTTTTCCAGCTTCAAATGATCTAATCAAGAGCTCTCACATAGTAAGAAATCGCATTAGTCTGGCGATGTGACAGTCTTGGGGTTTTCTCTAAGATCTATGATCACTCCAGCCATGTGTATTAGGTTCTGTTTACAGCACCACACTTGAGTTTCCTCCCTTTAAGTGGGCTTTTAGTCAAATTAGGTAGCTGTTGATTGCCCCCAAGATAAAAGTGCCACTACTGGGTTTGTGCTGGCCATTGATGTGGTTGTTTGGCCTTGAAGCTGGTGTTGGACCACAGATTGATGTTTTCCATTGGCACCTTCATAGCGCTCTCCAAAGCTGTGAGAGCTCACCTTCAGGGGAAGTGGTTTCAGGTCAGTTGCAGCTCTATTGCTCCAAATCCTGTGTCCAAAGTATGTTCCATCTTCGGCAGTAGGGTCTTACCTTCAAGTTCTGGGAGGCAATCAAGGGCTGTGGCAATAGCCTAAGTAATTTTGGGAGTCTCTTGGACCACCCTGGCCAACAACTCAAAGGAAGGTATCTCTAGTCCGGCACTGTTTTGTTATGTAGCCTTTAGCTATACACATGGACTCATGTAGAGGTAATGTATGTATAATTTGTCAGTAGATTGTTGGACTAATATGGTTCCCTCTGTTTTTTTAAGACTAGCTAGACATTATTTATCTCTCCTCTCTCTCTCTCACTGTCTAACCCTTCCACCATAGTTTCCCCATTAAAGTGTCCCCATTCTCCCTGTTTCTCCCTTGATAATACCTATCTCCTATGGGCTCACCTCTCTTGTGCTCCTTCTTTCTCTTTATCTCCTTCTTTCTATTTATCCCTCCTCTCATTTAAATAACCCGATTTTTATCCATTTCTCCCTTAGTAACACCCGTTTCCTACTGTTCTTCTCTCTCAGGTTCTTTCTTTCTCTTTTCCTCCCTGGCTCCTTTGCATTATTCTGGTTCCTGAAGTTATGTCTGGATACATACTCACTTATAAGGATCCACATATGAGGGAGAACATATGAAGTTTGTTTTTCTGAGTCTGTGTTACTTCACTTAGTATAACAGTTTCTAGTTCCAACGATTTACCTGCAAATTTCATGATTTATCTTTCTTTACTGCTGAGTAGAACTCCATTGTGTAAATGTACCACATTTTCATTATCTACTCATCAACTGAGGGACACTTAGGTTGCTTCCATCTCTTAGCTATTGTGAAAAGAGCAGCAACAAACATGGATGTTCAAGTGTCTCTGTAATAGGACGAGTCCTTTGGGTATATGCCAAGGAGTGGTATAACTGGGTCAAATGGTAGGTTCATTTTTATTTTTTAAAGGGTTCTCCACACTGCTTTCCATAGGGCTTGCACAAGTTTGCAATCCCACCAGCAGTGGATGATCATTCCCTTTCCCCACATCCTCTCCAACATTTGGTATCATTTATTCTCTTGATCTTAGCCAGTCTGAGTGGGGTAAGATGAAATATTAAAGTGGTTTTAATTTGCATTTCCCTAATTACTATATGCAAAATATGTATCTTTATATTTACAAATATCCCAGTCACCACTCATCAAAGAAGCTCATTTTGCACCAGTCAGAGACTATTACCAATTACCACAACTGGTCACACATGGACATTGTCTATGAATTGCCCAGGCCTAAGGGTCACATCATGCAACCTCTACACCTAAGGCTCATGGAACATAGAACAGGGGTAAAGAAGAGGACACTAATGAATCTCTCAGTTCTCAATAATGAAGCTCCCTCATCCAGCGGAGGGCCAGGAACACAAAAATTCACAAATGGCCAAAGTGTAGAGATCAAGAGTCTGCTGAATAATGGTCCTTGGACAGGACCCCTTTATTAAACTTCACCCATCCAAGGCTCAGGGACCATTGTGGAAGAGGGGGTGGAAAGATTGTCAGAGCCAGGGAGGAGGTGCATGACCATATGGAAACAGAGTCCTGCAAGCTCCTGGGAGCCTGCTCATATGATTCTATGGCAATGGTGTCGGCATACACAAGCCCCATGCAAACTCAGGCAGACAGTAACCCAGCATAGAACTGGGAAAATGAACAGCAGATCCCAATCTTATCTGAAGGAATGTTGGCAACTGATTTCTACTGAAGAAGAGCTGATCTTCCTAAAACAAGAGACTGTAGATAGGCTGACTAGACTTAGTGGACAGACTTTGATTCCTGGACCCGTGAATCCTGGCTATAGGAGAAACAGTACCATATATTGGATGCTGATTCAAAGCATACACTGCCTTCTGGAGGACCCTGCTCCAGCCCTCCAGGCTATTGCCACCTAATTGGCATTGTAACTGTGTCTTTAAGAGGCCATTCCATTGCTCTATCAAGCCAACTGCTTCAGGGTGGGGGAAACATGGTAAGACCAGTGGATTCCATGACCATGGGCCCTCTGTCACACTTCTTTGGCAATGAAGTGAGTTCCCTGGTCAGAAGCAATGTTGTGAAGAATACTATGATGGTGAATAAGACATTCTGTAAGTTCTTGGATGGTAGCTTTGGCAGAAGCGTTATGTATAGCAAATCTATAACTAGAATAAGTGTGTATTCCTGTAAGGACAGAGCACTGTTCCCTCCATAATGGAAGTGGTCTAATGTAGTCAACCTGCCATCAGGTTGCCGGCTGGTCATCCCTGGGAATAGTGCCATGTTGGGGGCTCAATGTTGGTCTGCTGTTATCCGATCTGGTACTCAGCAGTAGCTGTAGCCAGATCAGCCTTGGTGAGAGGGAGTCCATGCTGTTGAGCCCATGCATAACCCATTAGACTTCTGCATGAATGAATTAGCTAACTCGCTAAGTTCTTTAGTGGTGTAGCACACCTCCTCATGGACCACACTTTCTACCTCACCTTTAAGAGCCTGCTTAGCCTTGAGTCTGGTTATAGGTCTAGAGGCAACAATTGCTAGGCACTGAGGGACATCAGCATTGTCTTGCCCTGTGGGATTAGTTCTCTCAGGCAAGGTGGGGCGGGCAGGTCTGCAGGATGTGGGGAATGCAGTCTCTGCTGAGGGTGGGGAGATTAATTTATCAGGTGAAGGAAATCCCTTAGAGTCTGAGGGTTCAAAGTCATCAGCCTCATCAGGACTCTCCCACACATCTCCATCCCAAGTTACAGAATCCCAATCTTTCCCTGCCAATGCCTTCATTTTTACTGCTGACAACTCTTGAGGCTGGGAATTAAATTTGTGTTTTAAGTCAGCCAGATATATAATAAGGGCTCCAGCTTGATTTTCTGCAGCTTTAGCTCTCTGGCTGTTGGAGACAAGATTCTCTTCCAGGGAACACTTGGAAACTTTTAAATTGTTGATGGGAATCTGGTTAATTTTATCATTTAGCTCATTCTTTTCTTCCATCACTTTATCCAGAGATGCTAGAAGCAACCAGCCAACATCGTTATTTTCTTTATTTTTCCACAAATTGTCAAATGTTTTATGTATAGAATCTCTAAATTCCTTATTCCTCACAAGAGGTGAGTTAGAAGGCTCAAAGGCATTTATCTTTTAATTGCTTCAAATCGTCTACACCATGGATTTTCAGTGCTCTCTGTGCTATGAGGAGAGTCTGTAGACTTTCTAGAGTTGGAGAGCCTGCTCCAGATTCCACCAAACTCATTAAAGAAATTCGTTCTGGCCTGGAGACATGGCTCAATGGTTAAGAACACTGGTTGTTCTTGCAGAAGACCCAGGTTTGAATCCCAGCACCCACATGGCAGCTAACAACTGTCCATAACTCCAGTTCCAGGGGATCCAACGGTCTCTTCTGTCCTCCACTGGCATTGCATGACATGGGTGCACTTACTTACATGCAGGCAATACACTCATACACACAAAATAAAAATAATAAAAAAAGAAATTCGTTCTTTCAATTCTGTTTCTCTAGAACCCCACTTCTAGTACCACAATCTGTATTAGTGAGAGTTCTCTAAAGAAACAGAACTGATAAAATGAATATATATAGAGAGAGATTTATTAGATTACCTTACAGGATAGAGTCCGAGTAGTCCAGCAATGGCTGCATCACAATGGAGAGGTTGAGAATCTGGTAGTTGCTCAGTCTACAAGACCGGGTATCTCAGCAGTCCCAATCTGGCACTGAAGGCCTGATGGATTCTGGGAGATCTGCTAGTCTTCAGTCTACCTTGGAATGAGTTGGTTACAGCAGCAAGATGAGCTCACCAGTGAGAGAGAAGGCATTGCTGGGCACCGAGGGACATCAGCATTTATTTATTTATTTATTATATGAATACTATATTTATTTGCAGTTATTTATTATGCAAATAATTAATAAATAAAAATATATTTGAAAAGGGGCCATGGAGCCCTTTGAGGCTTATTCTCAGAGTAACACTTTAACATTAATAAAACAAAATGTATAGGTTAAAAACGGAAACAAATTACATCAAGGCAGTTTTTGGAACAATTAGAATGTATAGTGATGTATGATCAAGCCGCACACCTTTAAATCTAGCCTATCTGATAATTATCTTTGTGTTGTTGTTGTTTGAGACAGGGTCTCCTTGTAGTCCCAGCTGGCCTGGAACTCACTATGGGGACCAGGCTGGCCGGAATCTCACAGAGATCCACCTGCCTCAGTCTCCAAGTTCTGGGATTAAAGGTGTGCATCACCATGTTCAGCCTCTATCATCTGTAATAACTGTACAGAGACTTGAAAATAATCCTGATTTCTACTAATGGCAGATTCTATTGTAGTTTGTTTTCTATATTCCTTTTTAAAAATTTTATTATTTTTATGTGTGTGTATGAGTGTATTTCCGGCATGTGTGTAAGGGCACCCATATCATGCAATGCCCTAGAAGGTCAGAAGAAGGCATCAGATTCCTCTGGAACTGGAGTTACAGATGATTGTTAGCCATCATGTGGGTGCTAGGAATCAAACCCAGGTCTTCTACAAGAGCTGCCCATGCCCTTAACCACTGAGCCATCTCCCCAGCCTGTTGTCTACATTTCTAATGGAAGCAAATGCTAGCTTGCAATTAGAGACTGACAAAAATGTAGGTGCATTTTCTCCCTCAGATTCACAGATTCACAGATGTGTGAGTCTATTCATTGACCTCTTGGAGGTCCATGCAGTTCTAGTTAACAACCAGGTCTGAGTCTCAGATGAAAGGGCTTCTCACTGAAGGATATAACTGGAACTGAACTTGGGAAAAGTTATCACTGTCATATCAACTCAGGCATTTCCAGGTATATTATGTCTACATCATGCAGTTGGTACATACCACTTCCCTCAGAAGCACCTCACCCGGGCAATTCACAGATCAGCTTAGGCCTTGAGGGCTTCAGTAAAGGCTTGACCCAAGCTTCGGTAACTTTCTTCTAGTAATTCCTTATCTCCTTTATATTTGTAAAAATGACTGTCTTTCATCTCCTCATGAACACTGAATCAAAGTGAGCAGCCTGGGGCATTTAGAGCCTCTTATGGGAGTTGACTGTCAGGCAAGCCCCTCTCAAGTACTCACTGAGACTTCGCCCCCATGTGTGGTGAGGCTTTTTCTCATTTAGGGCCTGTCTGAACCAGCCAGGGAGCCCTGGAAGCCCATGAAAGAAAAAACCACAGAATGGGTTTTTAACAGCTAGGGAGCTTCCTGTTTTCTTTCCTCTACCCCCATTGTGTTTGTTCCCTCTCCTCTCCACCACCTCCTTCTCCATTTCTTTCTCCTATTTATAAATAGGGTAAGGTACTAAAAGATTGAAAAGAGCATCCCCTTGAAACAGATTTGTTTCGAACTAGCAAGATAGCCTAGCAGGTAAAGGCACTTGCCACCAAACCTGACAGCATAAATTGGTCTCCACATGGTGGAAGGGGAGAAACAATTCCCACAAGTTGTCTTATGACCTCCACACCTGTGAATATACACAGACAGACAGATGACAGACACACACAGACACACACACACACAGACACACACATACTCACACTGTGTAATTTGAAATGTTTCTTTACCTGAGAAGACAATGATTTTTCATTTAATAATGGATAGTAAGAATAAGATTAATAATAGAGAGTGGAGCATGGTGGCGCATGCCTTTAATCCCAGCTGCACGAGGCAGAGGCAGGTGGATCTCTGTGAGTTCAAGGCCAGCCTGGTCTACATAGTGAGTTTCAGGCCAGCTCGGGCTTCAGGGAGACCATCTCAAAAAGACAAAAAAAAAAAAAAAAAAAAAAAAAAAAAAAGATTAATAATAGAATGACCAGATGTGAGGACAGAATGTGCCCTCAAGTACAAAGAAAGATGCTAAGCCCTGAGATAGAGAGGCCAGAGCTGCTCCAGTCTGAAACCAGCACCATGGTTCAGAAGCAAGCACCAGTTGCCAGCAAGAGCCAGGCTATCCAGGAGCTCCAGTTGGAAGTGGTGCTAGGGACATTTCACGGCTAATTTAGAGCACTCTAATCCTTGTTATTCCTGTTACTGTAGCTGTCTAATCCTAAAACAGTAAAGTGCTCTGGGGTTTGAGGTCACCCTGTTGGTCACACTGAAGCCATCATCAGATGAGGGAGACGTCACAGACATCATTCCATCAGTGTTCAGTTCTCTTGTCACCAGACATCATTCCATCAGTGTTCAGTTCTCTTGGCACTATCCAGGAACTGGGGGAATGGGAACCCATGTTAGGAAAGGGGGTCTCTCACCTCATCTCTGTGTTTCTTGCCACCAAGGTACCTGATGCCAGAGACTTGAACTGCTGAAGTAGCCTGGCCTCTGGTATCCCAGCATCCTTCCCTCTGTCCCTGTGATAGTGGTCAAACCTAGGGCCTCTCTGGTCCCTAAGATAGGTAATTTTCCTGCTTAGCTCAGCAGGACAGCAGAAGGATAGCTGGGGGTTCAGCACTGCTGACTAGCCAGGGGCTAGAAACAGTGGCTGTCATGAAGAGACGTTAACCATCACAGTGCTGGGGATGTGGGCGGGTGGGCCAGTTGAGTGCACAGATACACAAACTCCACTGTGGTTCCTGAAGAAACCTGAGAGTTCAGCAATGACCTCAGGTCTTGAAAGAGAATCACAGTGAATGTCCCTCGGCCCATAAAATATCTGTCCATCGTGCCAATAGTTACAATCACAGTCTTTCCAAATGTGCTTGGTCACTTCTCACAGAAGGTTATTGTGTGTTGAGCATATTGGGGATTGACATGACTGAGCCCAGCCATGTTCCCAAGGAGAACAATACTCTGCTGCATCTCTATAAACCAAGGCAGAATGTGACAAGTGCTAGATACCCCAGAAGTGAGAGAGAGAGCCAGGAAGGAAGGGAGAGGAAGAAAGCGAGACTACACGATGGGCCAGGCCCTGTTGGGAGTTCTGTGTGGACAAAGAGAAATTTGAATGGACCTTGTTTCTCTCTCTCTCTCTCTGTCTCTCTCTCTCTCTCTCTCTCTCTCTCTCTCTCTCTCTCTCATCAGAGTCGGTTCTCTCCTACTATGTGGGTCCCAGGGATGAACTCAGGCCTGGCAGCAAGCATTTTTACTGCTGAACCATCTTGCTGGCCCCTGAACGGAACTTTTAACCAAGGGTGCTTTTCAGGTAGACAAGATGAACCAATGAAGAATCAGGATATATGGACTAATTTGGAAAACAATGACTCACCTATGCTGACGGGATCTGAAGTCTCATGGTGGTGGCTGCTTGGAGCCTTTTGCTTCTAGCCTCCCAAATATCCCCTGAGCCTGTGGATATCTAAGGTGTTTGAGTCTAGTTTTATGATTTAGCCAATGATATATTGTCAAGAGACAAGTAGTAAGTGCTTGACAAACAAAACAAAACAAAACAAAAAACGAAAATGGAGGAAACAAAAAGAAACAAACTGGATGGACAGTAAATCATATTTTCATTTTTTAATGAAATGTTTTATTTATTATTTTTACTTTATGTGTATGAATGTGCCCTGTGTCATGTAATGCCTGCAGAGGTCAGAAGAGAGCAGGATTCCATTGAATTGGAGTTACATACAGTTGTTAGCCACTATGTGGGTGCTGGGAACCGAACCCAGGTCCTCTGCAAGAGCATTCAGTACTCTTAACCACTGAGCCATCTCTCAAGGCCCCATATTTTCATTTTCTGTAGTATTATGGGGTTTCAGAATTAGAAGGGCTAGCTGGGAGTGTCAGCACAGGCCTGTGATCCCAGCATTTGGGAGGTAGAGGCAGGAGGATTTTGAGTTCAGGGTCAGCTTGGGCTATTAGACTCTATCTCACAAACAAACAAACAAACAAACAAACATTAAAAGAAGAGAAAGTGCTACAGTAGTCTGCTAATCCTGTCTATGGCAGCATGCAGAAACTCTATTCCAGTGGTTCTCAAAATCAAGTATGTGTCCAAATTACCAGGAAGTCTTGTTAAAACATAGTTGGGGGCGGGGGTACTGGGAACATAGCTTAGTTAGTAGAGTACTTGTCTAGCATGAAGGAAGCTCTGGATTCGATTCCTGAGCCACATAAACTGGGTGTGGTGGGAAGGGCCTGAGATCACTGGAGAGGTAGGGGCAGGAGAATTCGGAAGTTCAAGGTCATATATACATAGGGAGTATAAGGCGAGCTTGGGCTAGTGAAGCTGTCTCAAAACAACAACACACCGTAATAACAAAATCATAGCTGGCCTGGTGTTAGATTTAAGCTAGGGGCTAAACAGGCCATGCTCACCTGCAGTCTCACAGCTACTGACATGCATCTAACTGAGTATTTCTGTGAATCTGTAACAGCTCCCTGGGCATACAGACCAGAGCTGTTCTAGTTAAGCCTGTCTGTAGTCTTCCATCCTTGAAGGACCCTAATTCAGTCCCCCTAGGCTAAAGACAAGGAAATAAGTCCTTCAGGCCAAAAAACTGTACAAGGAAGTAAAAATAAAAAAATAATTCTGAATGCTAAGAACAAGCTGAGCTGACCTTTTTCATGCTCTTTGCCCAAAGCTGGAAATCATCCCAGAAATTCCCCCACCTCTGCTTGGCACACAGCCGCCGCTTTTTTGCTTGGCACATAGCCGCCGCTTGTGACGTTACTGCCGCTTTCTCTCTAGTTTGTGGTCTTTGTCTTTAAAAGAAGCCTGTGAACTGGGCTCTGGGCTTCTGCCCTCCGAGTGAGGCAGGGGTCCGTTTTTCAAAACGTAATAAATCCTCATGCTTGTTGCATCTCCTGGTCTGAGGACTGAGTTATTGGGGAGCGGCCTCCTATGGACATTGGGTACCCCAAACTGGGGTTCCAACATCCTCTAGGTTGATTTTGGGATCCCTGCTGATACAGGGTGAGACAGCCACCCTACCAAGAGGCTATAAACAGACGACCTGATATCAAAAGTGCTGACATTCCCCCTACATGTATAAGGGGTACACTTCAAGTAGGTGTACGCCTCCACCACGCTTCCCCAGATCCTCAGAGTTGCACATTTCTTCCTTGGAATTCTCTCTCCCTGAAGTCCTGGAATCAGAGACAGGCTGGCTACAGGCTCCTGCTATAAAACCTTCACCCTTTGAAACCTATAAGAGACCCCACTCTGCCTCATGGGCCTGCACTCTCCCCAGAGCCTCCACCATGCTGTCTGCTCTTCTATGGCATTAGGGCCGGAACTCTCCTCAGAGCCCCTGCCGTGCTATTTTCTGTCTGTCTGTCTGTCCTTGACATTACTAACTCTTCTAATAAACTTCTTACCCCAAAGACCAGTCTGCCTCATTGACCTCGTTGAAACCCACACCCTAGACCTTCCCCTGTTCAGTGCAGTTTCTAACCTTGGGCAAGCCACGTAGTTGTAGCCTACCTACTATATTTCCAGTTGCTGCTACTGTAATGGCCTGGCAGAAATGAAATTATTCTAAAGGGACACTGCGTCTCTCAACCTCTCTATTAGACTACTGAAACAATGGATCCCGAAAAAATGGGATTTCCCAGGAATCTCATGCTAGGAAAAGGAAAAGTCCCTAGCCCAAGAGGGAACTTGTCTCTTAGAGAATTCACATAGTTTTAACAACTTGTCAGACCACCTTACAGGTTCAGGATGGGACTGAAGCCAAACAGAGACAGGTTAATGGTAGGCAGAACCACACCTTGACCAGGACCGTTCAGATGTGCATAGTCCTGGCCCTCCCTCTACTTAAACTTTAATTTCACTTCAGGACCTCTGAGGGGGTCCCTGGATTTCTTTGTCCCTCTTCCCAATGTGGCCACATCAAATCTCCCTTTTCTGCTATTTACTATTAATTTGGCTGTTTTTATTGGCCTCTTGAAGATGGGTGGCTGAACTTGAAGTCTTGGGGTACAGACTATAACCCCAAGTTCAATAATACTGCTGTGATAGTGTTTGCAAACTGTTCCATCTATCTCTTGCAGTCTTTGCTTCTGTCTCTCCAGTGGTGTGCAGCTCACTAGCATCCAAACCACTCACCTGATCATCTTTGTTGAACATCTCCAGTTATTTAAAATTCTTCCTCCGCTTGCTTTCAGATCTCCCTTTAACTTCCAAATACTGCTCCTAATTCTGTCAAGGCTCATGGAATATTTGTGCTTGGTGACTGTGCTAGTTACTTTTCTGTTGCTATGATAAAACACTATGACCAAGGCAACTTTTAGCAGGAAGAGTTTATTTGGGCTTATGGTTTCAGCAGGCTAAGGGTCCATCATGGTAGGGAGGCATGGTAGCAAGTGACAGGCAAGTGACAAACATGGTGGCAGAAGCAGGTGACACTGACATGAACTTCAACAGCAAAGAAGGGCAAACTGAAGTGGGATGAGGCTATGAATGCTCGAAACTCACCCCAGCAACACACTTCCTCCAGCAAGGCTGCATGACCTCTCAGGCAGTGTTGTTAGAATTCGGGATGAGAAGGCGAAGCAGTGGAATCCAACCTCAACAGATGCAGACAGCTTTGTTAGCTACGAGGAGCACGGGAATGAATGTTGTGCCTTGAGATTGGGGGAGGTCTGGGATTTGTAGGTGGGCCCAGGAAATTCCCAGAAAGGGGATCGTGCCTTCCCAGAATCCCAGAAGGTGGGGTGTACTTTCTCGGGTGGTGTGGTGCTCTTTCCCGGGATCTGGGAAGGAGAGATGGGAATTCTGAAAGGGAACCAGATCTACAAGGGAGCTGATAAGGAACCAGAAGTCTTTTGCTTGGGTCCGAGTGTTCTGAAATAGACACATCTCCCTCCTAGAGTGGGGAGGCAAGGTGGGCAGAGGGTCAGTTCATTCAGTCATTTGTCAGGCTGATTTTCCTTCAAGCGTTACAAACTGGGGTCTAAATTTTCTAACATGTGAGCCTCTGGGTGCTTTTCTCATTCAAACCATAGTGATTAAGCCTCAGACACCAGGGTGAGACTGCCTGGGCTTGCATCTTGGCTCTTTCACTTGCTGTCATTCAAGCTTTCTGAATTTTTCTTGCCTTTAGAAGTGGAATAATAATGTCACTTATATGACAGTATTGATGTTTAGATTAAATGAGAAAAAGTACATAAAACCATGAGCCTGGCCCTTGGCACATCTTAAGTACTCAGTGGATATTGGCTATTATGATTACTTTGTTTTCCTTTTTTCCTTTGGAATCTTTCAAATCTTTGAAGAAAGTTAATTATCCTCAATCTGAGCATGGTGGCGCATGCCTGTAATGTTAGCATTAGGGAGGTTGGGGTGAGAGAATCTTCAGTTTGAGGCCAGCCTGGGTTTCACGGTGAAGCGAAACAGAACCAAACAAACAAATTAGGAACTTTATTTTTCTCCCTTTTGGGGTAAATGTCACAAGTTCTTTTAATTATTCTTTGTGCCTTTTTTTTCAGTGCTGGGGATTGAGCCTCTATCCTCATGCATACAAGGTAAATTTTTTACCACTGAACCAGGCCAAACAATGGCATCATTTTACTGTTTCATCCACCTTGTAACTCCTGTGGAGAGAGTCCTGTCTGCCTTACACCCTTGTTAATTGTGGGGTTCAGTCCTCCCTCCTGTTCTGGCTTAGCCAGAGTCTCATTTGGACACTACAACCAAAGATCATTTAGCCTTTGTAATTAATTTCCACACTTCACTGCACCACATCAGACTTGCATACAGTGAAGATGCTGGAGCCTGTGCAGCCTGTATATAGGGAGTAAATGTTGCTGTTCTGTCATGTTTCACCCTGATAGCTGACTCCACGAGAGGCTTTCAGTGTGTTTGTGAGGTGTTAGCCAGATCAAAGCAGGGCTTGCACTGTTTGCTTTGTACTGCTGTGATGGTGGTCAGCAGCCCCCGTGAACTAGGAAGCACATGGAGGTGAGATGAGGGGAGGGGGATGGAAGACTCTCCTGGCTCTGGGGGCTGCTAGGAGACATGACTTCTTCCCTGGAGAAGGGTGACCTACTACCCTGGCACATCCAATAATTTTCTGGAAGGAAACCAAGCCTCAGGTCCAGGAGGGCACTTGTATCAAAACACTGTGGCTATTTTATCCCTTGGTAATATAAGAGGAGGACAGAGTCAGGGTTGTGTTATTGTAGAGACAAGGATGGCAGCAACAGGGGTTTCTGTAGCAGGCTGACAGAGAAGACCTTGGGGAGACTGCCTCAGCCTCAGTTCTAATTTCTAGTGTTATGAATGATGCACCAGACCTCAAGTTCTGTTATATCTTCCCAATACTGTGCTGTCTTGGACAGGATGTGCCTCCTGGGCCACAGGGGGTACCAGGTTCTGTTCTAGCAGCACCTAGTATTGAAGAGAGAGCAGGTATGAGGGGGAGGCTGGCTCGGCACTCAGTCTCTACCTCCTTCTCCATGCACTGTGTGGCAAGATGGACCATCTTCATCCTGAGTTGCTCTCTCAGGAGAATGTGCACCTCTTAGAATGTGCACCTCAGTGGGAGAGATAAAGCATTGCTTTTTTCCTAGTATGATAGAATTCTTTTTAACTTAATTGTATTTTGTGGTGCTGGGTATTGAACCTAGGGTTTCATACATGCTAAGGCATGTGCTCTACCACTGAACTATACTCCCAGAACTTTGACTGACTGACTGACCGACTGACTGATGACTGATTGATTGATTGATTGAGAGACAGGGTCTCCCTAAGTTGTCCAGGCTTGTCTTTAACTTATTATATAGCCCAGGCTGGCCCTGAACTGGTGATTCTGCCTCCATCTCCTCAGTACCTGGCATTATAGACACCATCACCCTCTACCCTGGCATGTTAGAATTCTAAACAAAGGAGGAAAGAGGACAGGCTTAGTTTGTTATCTGGAATGTCAGGAATACTGGGACTTTTGATGGAGGACATACTTTGAGGTCAGGTGTCTTTGAAATCATGCCACAGGTGTGTCATGAGACTGCTCCTGGTTCCTGCTCTTTTTCACAGACTCTTTATGCCTGGATGGGTGGTCCCAGTCTCTCAGTAAGGACTGGGGTCAGACCTTCAGATCCCCACCATTTTCTTCATGTCCTCTGGATCCTCAGTCTGTCCTTCTGAAGGCTCTTGAGAAACTGGCTCTTTAAGACAGAACCCAAGCTTTCCAATACCGTTTCTGTATCATTCAGAACGGTAAATAGAGATCCTTAAAATCCACACTCTAAGAGAGCAACATTGGTACATTCAGGAACCCAGAACATGGCATGCTCTTGCTCTGTTCCTCAGTTTTCCTTTGGTGGAGATGGATTGTATAGTCTGACCCTTCAGCAGGGGGTTGGGGGGGAAGAAAGAGGGAAAGACTATAAACATCCCATTATAGTCAATTCACAAGTGCTACTAACTCACAGCTCTCCAGAAGTCCTTAGGCTTCCCCTTCCCTGAAACCTACTTGCTATAAAAAGTAGAAAGTTCTGGGCTGGAGAGATGACTTAGTGGTTAAGAGCATTTCCTGATTTTGCAGAGACCCAGGTTCAGTTCCTAGTACCTTATTGGGGTAGTTCACAATCATCTGTAATTCTGTAATTCTAGTTACAAGGGACATGACACTCTCTTCTGGTCTTCATGGGCACCAGATATGCATATATACATCCAGGCAAACATTCATAAATGCACATAAAACAAACAAACAAACAAACAAGGAATTTCTCATCAGTAGCCACATTGGGACCCAGTGTATAGCATTGCAAAGGGGTCAGCGTTGTCCCATCTGCTGCCCAGCTCCCCACACTGCTATAAAACATTTATTTCAGCCCTGAATTTGGACTCTGGTCCAATAAATTCTTCCAAAATTATGCAGAATGAATGGTAATGGACGAGGCCAACAACACAGGGTGGAGCAAAGGGAGACACAAACTGACGCAGGGAGAGAAAATGACTGAGGCTTAAAATGTCAGGGTTGGAGTAAGTTAATGAGCCACTATAAAGGCAAAGTCATACTGGGACAACCAATGTTGGAGTTGGAATAAAATTGGGGGCTATTAGGTCCCCACTGGGTCAAGAGACTGGTATAGTAGGCAGAGCATTGGCTACAGAAGCAAAAGCACAGGTTCCAGCTCGGCCATGGACATGAAGTGTCCTTGGCTAAGTCACTTATCTTATCTAAGGTCTTTGTTAAGAAACTCAGGTGATGCATCTCAACACCACCACAAAAAATAGTCTTTTAGAAATGAGGAACGGGGGCTGGAGAGATGGCTCAGTGGTTCAGAGAACTCTTGTAGAGGACCTGAATTCAGTTCCCAGCACTCACACAGTGGCTAACAACTGTCTGTAACTCTAGTTCCAGAGGATCTGATGCCCTCTTTAGGCCTCCATGAGAAATGCACAGCACAAGTACACCTACATACATGCAGGCAAATACTCAGACACATAGAATAAAAATAAATAAAAATTGCTCTGCTTCCCTGGGCTGCACAACCCGCCAGCCTCTTTCCTGGGTGGGTCCTGTGGTGCCCACTGCACCTTAAGTACCCATGGCTCATTCACCCTCCAAGCTCCCCCGCCTCATTTCTTCTCCTAGTCTGGGTACTGGCCCATTTCTTGTCTTGGCACCCCAGACACCAGGGCTCACCTCTTGGCTCAGAGCCACCACTGCTTCCTAATCCTTTGCATCCAGACCAACCCAGTTCCTCCCTGCAGTCCCCAGGAGGCCTTGGGGCCTCTTCCTTCTCCCACCTCCCTTTGTATCCCTGGGTGCACAGCCACCAGCTACCCGAGACCACCATCTTTCCTGGGCCCTGCTCCCAGGCCAGACCAATCCCCAAATTCCTGAGGACAACATCTTTCCTGGAGGGATCCAGACTTTAGGAGAAAGCCTGAGAGCACTGGATCCTCTTATGACTTGGGCCTCTGTGGGAACTCCTGAAGACAAAAGCAATTTGCCCACTCCAATATAAAATCGAAAAAGAGAACAAGAAGTCTAGACCGACCAGCTTTTCATGCCCAACAAGTAAACCACAAAGGCACATAAAGTTTACAAAAAGAAGCAGACCTAAACATGAAGGCTTGAGTCTCACACAAGAATCAGAAACTACAAAAGAAATTCACACGTCAAAGTCCCAGAGAAAAAAATAATAACAAGAAAAGCCAAAATAACATATCCCTACCAAGTAACAATAGTCCTCTAGAGGTGTATGATGAAACCCCCTAGAGATAATGCAGGACATGGAACTCAAAAGAACAATCATAAACATGATAAAAGACTTTAAAGAACACACAAAGAAATCAAAGAACTGAAGGAAGACAGGGATAAACTTCTGAATGAATTCAGAAAAGAGTAAATATTGAAGAC
>NW_008332653.1:963409-965518 GCF_000622305.1 Nannospalax galili | reverse complement strand
AGAAAAGAAACTCTCCATGGCACATCATAGTAAAAACACTAAACGTACAGAGACAATACTGAAAGCTGCAAAAGGAAAACAAGTCACGTATAAATGAAAACTCATCAGGATTACAGCTGACTTTTCAGTGTAAACTATGGAAAGCCAGAAGAGTCTGGACCAAAGTATTCCTAGTTCTAAATGACCACAGATGCCAACCCAGATTACTATACCCAGCCAAAATGGCTGTTATAGTTTAAGGGGAAAGAAAAATCATCCATGACATAAATAGGCTGAAAGAATTCATGTCCACAAAACCAGCCCTTCGGAGAGTTCTTGAAGCAATACAAAGAGCTGAAGAAGGGAATGGCTATACACAAAGGGCTGTGGAAAGAAATTCAATGAAGGTATAGCTGTGGAAAGGCACAGCTATATCAAGAATGTGAACAGAAATAAAAATGACAGGATTCAATACACAACTTTCATTAATAACTTTAAATATCAACGGACAGAACTCCCCAGTCAAAAGACACAGACTAGGCAAATGGATTAAGAAACAAAACCCATCTTCTTGTTGTTTGCAAGAAACTCATCTCACTTTCAAGGACAGGCGCTACCTTAAGGTGAAAGGATGGAAAAAAATATACCAAGCGAATGGTACTAAGAAAAAAGCAGGTGTTGCAATTCTAATATCTGACAAAATAGACTTTAAACTAAAACTAATCAGAAGAGAAAAAGAGGGCCACTTCCTTCTGATCAAAGGAACAATAAACCAAGAAAAGTAATAACTTGAAAAAAAATATATATCCCCAGAAAGTGTGAACAGTCCTCTAGAGGAGTGCAATGAGAACCCCTAGAGATAACACAGGACACGGAACACAAAAGAACACTTATAAACATGATAAAATATTTTAATGAACTTAAAGAACAGGAGAAGATTCTCAGGATAATGATATGGACCAGATCGTCAACAGGATTACAGATGAAAATTTCCCAAAATTAAAGAAAGACATGCCCATACAAATACAAGAAGCATAGGAAACACCAAATAGGACCAGAAAAGAAGTATTCCTGGAACTAAATGGAAAGGACAATACAACACAACAAAACCTCTGGGACACACTGAAAGCTGTCCTTAGAGGGAAGTTTATAGCTCTAAGTACCTAAATTTAAAAATCAGAAAGAAAAATGACTAATGACTTAACATTGCAATTCAAGACACTTGAAAAGAAACAACAAATGAAATACAAACCTAGCAGACAAGAAGAAATAACAAAAATCAGAGCATAAATTAATGAAATTGAAACAAAGAAAACAATTCAAAGAATCAACGAATCCAAGAGCTGGTTCTTTGAAAAGATAAACAAGATTGACAGACTGCTACAGAAGATTGAAATGACTTAACATTGCAATTCAAGACACTTGAAAAGAAACAACAAATGAAATACAAACCTAGCAGACAAGAAGAAATAACAAAAATCAGAGCATAAATTAATGAAATTGAAACAAAGAAAACAATTCAAAGAATCAACGAATCCAAGAGCTGGTTCTTTGAAAAGATAAACAAGATTGACAGACTGCTACAGAAGATTGACAGACCGCTAGCCCAGTTAACCAAAGGAAAGAAAGAGCACCTCCAAATCAACAAAATCAGAGATGAAAGGGGAAACATCACAATAGACACTAGAAAGATACAGAACATTATAAGAGAATACTTTAAAAACCTATATGTAGCCAGGTGTGGTGATGCATGCCTTTAGTCCCAGCATTCAGGAGGCAGAGGCAGGAGATCTCTGTGAGTTCCAGGCCAGCCTGGTCTCCATAGCAAATCCAGGTCAGCTAGGGCTACAGGGAGACACTGTCTCAAAAAAACAAAAAACAACAAACAAAAAACCTATATGCTATTAAATTTGAAAACCTAAAAGAAATGGATGGGTATCTAAAGGCATGGGAACCACCAAAACTAAACCAAGAAGAGATTAACAGCTTAAACAGACCCATATCACAAAAAGAAATTGAAACAGTAATACAAAACCTCCCGACTAAAAAAAGCCCAGGACCAGATGGATTTACAGCAGAATTCTATCAGACATTTAAAGAAGATCTGCATCCAATACTACTTAATTTATT
>NW_008332653.1:961195-962819 GCF_000622305.1 Nannospalax galili | reverse complement strand
ATGTGCTCTTACTCTTTTTTAACACAGTGCATGAAACTCTTGCAAGAGCAGTAAGACAAGAGCAGGAAATTAAAGGAGTAATAATTGGAAAAGAAGAGATCTTATTATCCCTTTTTGTAGATGATATGATATAATATCTAAGAGATGCCAAAAATTCCACTAGAAAATTCCTGGAAATTATTAACATGTTCAGTAAAGTGGCAGGTTACAAAATTAATCTACAAAAGTCTGTAGTCTTTCTATATACCAATAACAAGCAATCAGAGAAAGAGCTCATGGAAACACTCCCCCTTCACAATAGCTGGAAAAAAAATCTTGGAATAAACTTGACCAAAGACATTAAAAACCTCTACAATGGAAAATTTAAATCTTTAAAGGAGATTGAGGAAGATATCAGAAGATGGAAGGACCTCCCATGCTCATGGATTGGAAGAATTAATATTGTGAAAATGACCATTCTACCAAAAGCCATTTATACATTCAATGCAATGCCAATCCAAATCTCCATGACGTTTTTCACAGAATTTGAAAAAAACATCCTAAGATTTGTATGGAAGCACAAAAGACCTCGGATAGCCAAGGCAACCCTGAGCACTAAGAGGAATGCTGGGGGATTACTATACCAGATTTTAAGCTGTATTACAGAGCTATAGTCAGAAAAACAACATGGTACTGGCATAAAAATAGACCGATCGACCAATGGAACAAAATTGAAGATCCAAATATGAGTAAATGCAATTTCAGCCACCTGATATTTGACAAAGGGGCCAAGAATATTCACTGGAGGAAAGACAGCATGTTCAGCAAATGGTGCTGGCAAAACTGGATTACCACTTGTAGAAGAACGAAATTAAACCCCTATCTTTCACCCTGCACAAAAGTCAATTCCCAATGCCTCAAAGACCTCAATGTAAAGCCTGAAACTCTGAAACTATTAGAAGAAAACTTTGGGAAAAACCTACAAAATATATGCATAGGAAAGGATTTTCTAAACCGGACATCAATTGCTCAGTAAACAAAGGCAAAAATTAACAAATGGGACCTCATTAAACTAAAAAGCTTCTGTACATCAAAAGAGACAACCAAGGAAGCAAACAGAAAACCCACAGAATGGGAGAAAAGCCGCACCAGCGACACATCTGACAGAGATTTAACATCCAGAATATATAACGAACTCAAAAAACAAAGAATCAAGACAGGAAGTAACCCAAGCTAAGGAGCTTAACAGAGAGTTCTCAAATGAAGAAATAAAGATGGCTAAGAAGCATCTTTAAAAATGTTCAGCATCGGGGCTGGAGAGATGGCTCAGTGGTTAAGAACACTGTTCTTGCAGAAAACTGGGGTTTGAATCCCCAGCACCCACATGGCAGCTAACAACTGCCCATAACTCCAGTTCTAGGGGATCCAACACCCTCTTTTGTCTTCTGTGGGCATAGCACAACACGGTTGCACTCACCTACATGCAGGCAATACACACATACACATAATATAAAAAAATGATAAATAAAATATTTTTAAAAAGATGTTGAACATCACTAGTAATTAGGGAAATGCAAATTAAGCCACTTTCAGATTTCACCTTACCCCAGTCAGACTGGCTAAGATCAAGAGAACAAATGATACC
>NW_008332653.1:959292-960997 GCF_000622305.1 Nannospalax galili | reverse complement strand
CTGCTCTTTTCACAATAGCTAAGAGATGGAAGCAACCTAAGTGTCCCTCAACTGATGAGTGGATAATGAAAATGTGGTATACTTACACGGTGGAGTTCTATTCAGCAGTAAAGAAAGATGAAATCATGAAATTTGCAGGTAAATGGATGGAACTAGAAACTGTTATACTAAATGAAGTAACAGACTCAGA
Organism: Nannospalax galili; assembly: GCF_000622305.1. Taxonomy (NCBI): domain Eukaryota; kingdom Metazoa; phylum Chordata; class Mammalia; order Rodentia; family Spalacidae; genus Nannospalax; species Nannospalax galili. Next base: position 960,807 of record NW_008332653.1, on the reverse strand, counting down.
AAAAACAAACAAACAAACAAAATGACATATGTTCTCCCTGATATGTGGATCCTAGCACCAAATACTGATAAGTGAGTTTGTACCCAGACATAACTACAGGAACCAGGATAATGGAAAGGAAACAGGGAGGTAAAGGAAAAGAAAGAACCTGAAAGAGAAGAACAGTAGGAAATAGGCGTTAATAGGGGAGATATGGATAAAAATTGGGTTAGTTTAAGGGAGGAGGGAGGGAAGGGTATACAAGGAACCTAGGGGATAAAGGGAAAGAAGGAGCTCAAGAGAGGTAGGACCATAGGAGAAGGGACCAATGGGAAAAATGGGGGCACCTTAAATGGGGAAACCATGATGGAAGGGTTAGACAATGGGAGAGATAAATAATGCCTAGCTAGAGGGAACCATATTAGTCCAACAACCTACTGAGAAATTACACATACCATATCAAGAAATATATGTCTAGGCAAGGTTTATCTGAGAACAATTGGTTTTGCCCAAGCTTTATCTACATGGCACATGGTAATTAAAAGTACCAGATAGGTGGAACTAACCTTCTTGGATGTTTAACAGACATACTTTGAGGCCTATAATAATTTGGTCAGAGGGACATAAAGGACAGTTTTTGTTCCTTGCCTTCCTAGGTCGACTAGTTTCATGGGACTATGAGCATCTCTCAAAATGTCCTGTAACTGTGGTGAGTCACCTTGATCAAGGAGGCCTTGGACACCCCACAAGATGGACTTGAACCAGTGTCCAGTCTACAAAGAGGAGGGTCAACTCAGAGGAAACATTTCCTTCATGCTTCCAAGTGAAGCCAGCCATAGTCAAGCAGAACCTTTGACTTATTTTCACAAAGATGGAACTGGTAAAAGAAGGGAGCCAGGGGCTCCTCCCAAGCCCATGTGACCCCTCAGGAACAGATCCTCAAATGGCTTTAAGAGTGAAAATAAATTGGTTTATCTAGGCCAGCTGTATGGCCTTAAACACCCCAAAGGAAAGTATAACCAAAGAGTAAAGGGGCCAATATAATTTTTTAAGAGACCATATGTATAGCTAAAGGCTACATAACAAGCAACAATGCCAGATAGGAGATACTTTCTTTTGAGTTGTTGGCCAGGGTGGCCTAAGAGACTCCTAATAGTAACCCAGGATAGAACTGGGAAAATGAACAGCAGACTCCAGTCTTATCTAAAGAAATATTGACAACTGATTGCTGCTAGATGAGGAACAGCCGACCTTTTAAAAACAAAGCCCTCTAGGTAGGCTGACTAGATTCACCGGATGGACAAGTAGTGGGGAACAGCTGGGGGTGCCGGCAACACAGAGGAGAGTAGCAGGGATGACAGAGTATAAGGGCTCTAGTGGGGAGGGAGGCTCTGGGAGGGTGCCATCTGGGAAGTGGGTGTATAGATGAACAAGATGGTTTGGGATGTTCTGTGTGATATACACACACAAAAAAATCAACAAATTTAAAAAATGAGTTATATTTGAGGAGGAAGCTTAAAAATTTATGTCATGTTA
>NW_008332653.1:931953-959103 GCF_000622305.1 Nannospalax galili | reverse complement strand
TAAAGGGTAAAAACTCATTCAATTTTATGTCTTACAGGGTTTATACTGAGTTCAATATTGTATAACTGTATTTAGTCAACTGTGGACCTAAAAATTTTATAGCCACTTTTAAAAGAGATGTATTTTTGCTCTGGAAATTCTTATTGAGTGTGGTAAAGCTGTAATGAAATGCTTCTTCTAAAAAATAAAAATAAATAAATAAATAAATAAATAAATAAAAGCTTAAACAATTAAGCATATGTTCCAACAATCCCACTTCTGAGCATACACCCAAAAGAATGGAAAGCAGGGCTGGTGAGATGACTCAGCAGGAGAAGGGGCTTGCCGCCAAGCCTGACAACCCAAATTCCATCCATGGGATCCACGTGGTGGAAAGGAGAGAGCAGACTCCTGCAAGTTGTCCTGTGACCTCCACAGGACATGTGCCCACACTTCACACACAAAATAAATGTAAATAAATGTAATAAGATCTTTAAAAAAGAATGGAAAGCATATTTGTTCATAGACACATTATTTGTAATAGCGGTGAGGTGGGAGCTACCTGTGCACCGATGGGTGGATGACTAAAATGCAGTATGCCCTACAATGGAATATTATTTAGGAAGGAAATTCTGATACATACCATAACAGGGATGAACCTGGGGAACATTCACTAAGAGAAATAATATACTTATAAAGGACAAGGACTGCCTGAGTTCTGCTTATAAGAGGAAACCGGAGTAGTTTTAACTTCATAGAGACAGAAATAGATGCCAAGGGCTGTGGGAGGTGATGTCTGCCCAACAGTGTGAAGGAATTTACTGTCACTGAGCTGCATACCCCAAATAGTTGCATTACTTATTATTATTTTGTTTTGGGTTTTTTGTTTGTTTGTTTGTTTGTTTTTGAGACAGGGTCTTCCTATAGTCCCAAATGGCTCAGAACTCACTATGTAGACCAGACTAGCCTGGATCTCACAGAGATTCTCCTGCCTCTGCCTCCCAAGGACTGAGATTAAAGGTGTGCACCACCACACTGACTTACTATAGTTTTTGTTTGTTTATTTATTCATTTTATGTTTATTGCCTGCAAGTCGGTAGGTGGACCCGTGTTATGCAATGCCCATGAAGGTCAGAAGAGGGTGTCAGATCCCCTGGAACTGGAATTATGGACAGTTGTTAGCCGCCATATGAGTGCTGGGAATCGAACCCAGGTCCTCTGCAAGAGCAACCAATGCTCTTAACTGCTGAGCTATCTCTCCAGCCCTCTATTATATTATTTTTAAATAACTTTTAAATGTAATTTAAAACAATCTAATTATTTTAAATGAAAACAATTTTTAAAACGTGATGTCAGGAAATCATAACATCCTGTTCAAAGCGCTCAGGTCTGCCCTGTGTTATTGGGACACCCTGTCAATCCTTTCCACTTTTGAACGGATAAGGAAGACCAAGTCCTGCAGAAACCCTCAGCTTGTCACTTCCAGCATTGAAGGGCATCTTCTTACCCAGTATGCTCTGTCTATAATGTGTAAAACGTATTTCCTAGCCTCACTGTCAAATATATATTCTGAAAAGTGAATTGACAAAATTGAATAGCTCAATAGATAATCACAAACACCTGTGAAACCACCATTTCTCGAGGGGCTAGAATCTTACTCACATCCCAGAAATCAGGTGAATGCCTTACCACCTGGCCAGGACCACCCACTACTCTTCCCTGTATTCAGATATTATATAAAGGGAATATTAAAATGATAGTATTAAAGATTAATATTAGAAGCAAAGTACACATAGTAACATAACTGAATTTCACAAACATCTTACTGAATAAAATAACACACACACACATTTTTCAATGACAAAGCCTAAATTTTTAATCTGTTTTTTTTTGTCATGAGTCAGCTATTCATATATGTTTAGATATGTTTTGGGGTTTTCTAATTTATTCTCTTAGTTCATTTGTCCATCTCGGTCCAAAACCACATTATAGTAAATATTATCAGTCTATTGCCTTGATATTTAAACAGAACTCCTTCCTCATTGTTTAAAAAATTTCTTAAAAAATCTCCTTTCTTTTTTTTTAAAAATTTTTTTACTGTGTGTGTGTGTGTGTGTGTGTGTGTGTGTGTGTGTGTGTGTGTGTGTGTGTGTTAGGCATGTGCATGCTATGGCACATGAAGGTCAAAGGACGACTTTGTGGAGTTAGTTCTTTCCTTCTTTATGTGGGTTCCAGAGACAACTCTGGTTATCTGGCTTGCGGGAAAGCAGTCTTACCTGCTGAGCTCTCATCGCTCCCTTCCTTATTCTTATTTTTCAAACTACCTTATTCAGGTTCCACCACCACCAACAGATAATGCTGTTCTGCTGTTGCTGCTGACAAGGATGATGATGATGATGACAATGACCCTGAGGGAAATTTCCCTGGAAATCTATTTATCTGTAAGTAAACTTGGAAAGAACTGACATTGTACCCTCATTTATGAGCTTCAATCTCAATAATATTTTATAGTTTTCTACGTATGGCAGGATAGCAATCTTTCCAGCTTCTGGAAAGTCTGAGCAGTGTGGGGTAGTTGCCCTCAGGCAGGTTGCCCCGGCCTTGAAAAACTTCATCCACTTCCACTCGTGATCTGCACAAGTGTTATAAATTTCTGTGTGTGACATGGTAAGAAAAGTACTGGGAAATGGCAAAAGGCATTTTTAGCTATTTCTGATCAGTTACATAAAATGCTATGTCACCAGTAGGCAGAGTGCCATCCTCAATGCCCCAGTCATCCACAAGTCTCTTGAGTCACCTGTCTTATCCATCTAGTCCCTTCATTTTTAAAAAAATGTGTCTGCGTGTCTATGTGAGTGTATGCTGCATTGGGTGCCTGCAGAGGCCAGAGAGGGTGTTTGATCCCCATGGACACTGGGAACTGAACTCCAGTTCTCTGGAAGAACAGTAGGTAATCTTAACCACTGAGCCATCTCTCCAGTCCCACATTCATTTTCATAGGCCTGGATGATGTGTACCCAGAAATTAAGAGAGCTGGTTAATTCTTACAAACAGATAATATTATGTACCAATATATTATGTGCTGAGATCCTTGAGTCTATATTGTCAGTGTGAGTGGCTATAAACCAGTCTTGTTGAAAAAACCTCATCAATAAACTCTCTCATTGATGTGTTTTGAAGTCTTTCTATATGTTAGTCCAGGTACTAGAGATAGTCTAGGTACTAGTGAAAAAAAATACAAACTTCTGTCCTTGGGGAATTGGTATTCTGGTAGGACAGAGACAAAAATACTTAATAAACATAATAGATAAGTATGCTAAAAGAAGATATGTTTATGGATAAAATGGAGCAGGATAAAGAGATCAAGACGATAATAAGGAAATGGCGATCTTGGCCTGGACTCTGGAAAGAGAAATTTCTCTTGCAAATTCCTAGTCACCACCAGGTGTGGTAGCGCATGTCTGTAGTCCCAGCACTTGGGAGGCAGAGGCAGGAGGATCTCTGTGAATTCAAGGCCAGCCTGGTCTACATAGTGAGTTCCAGGCCAGCTGGGGCTACAGGGAGACCCTGTTTCAAAAAGATCCCCCCCCCCAAAGTTCCTAGTCACCTTCTGCCTTGAAGGTTAGTGGTGAGTGGATGTGGACTGGGGCTGGAGGCTGGTATTAATTCTAATTAATGCAGAAACACCGAAGTAAGTAATTAACATCAGCTGATTGTGGGTTTTTCTTTGCTCACCTTTTCAGAGGTATAGACAGTTGCTGCTCAACAGAAGCAGATGTTCCATCTAGGCTGCCAAGAGTCCTTAAATATAAAACCCCAAACTTGACTTAAAAAAAAAAGAGGAAATGATGCCATTAATGTAGATTTAGGATTCAATAAGCTAAAGCCAGGACTGAGTTGTAACTCTGGGGTAGAGCATTTATCTAGCATGTATAAGTCTCCAGTACTTAAGAAATCAAAGCAAAACAAACCCACACCCTGATGCCAACGCCTGTGCTCAGAACTCATCTGTACACTCTCTACAGATGTACCAGAGCTTATACTGCACACGCTCAAGCAGGGCGTTGCCTTAGAACTCACCAAATTTAGGATCATAGAATCTTGGAGTTGGAAGTGACCCAAGAAATCCCTACTCTTGTCTCCCTAACAATGCAGGGCACCATCAGCCTTTGCTCAGACACACCTGGGGAAGGGATATGTCCTCTTGACAGCAGGAGGACTTATCACAGCTGCCAAACAATGTCGCCTAAGCAGGACAGAGTCCCAGGCTGGCTCTGCAGTCCACCTGGTCAGGTGATCCTGGGCAGGAAAACTAACCAGATGAGTCTAGGCTTTTTTATCTATAAGAATATCACATGATGAGGGCTGAGCAGAATAATAAACACAAGGCCTACCTGGCACATAAAAGATCAGGTCATTTTCCCTTCCCAATAGTGTCTAGATCTATATAATCAATGAAAGACTTACTCTGGTCTGCAATAATCAAATTAGACCTACTTACAGGTATAAGATTGAAAAATTTAAAAACTTGTATTGTTGTGTATATGCACGCATCATGGGGGTGGTGTGTGTGTGTGTCACAGGACAACTTTGTGGAGTTGGTTCTTCCATTTTTATGTGGGTTCTGGGGATCAAACTCAGGTTGTCAGGCTTTCATGGCAAGTGCTTTTACCCACAGAGCCTTCCTGTCAGCCCTAGGTTTTTTAAAATTCAAGTTTTTAATAAAAATTTAAAAATTACATTTCTCTCTCTCTCTCTCTCTCTCTCTCTCTCTGTGCGTGTGTGTGCGTGTGCATGTGCATGTGTGTGCACTGGCATAGTCAGAGCTTATTGCAGTCAGTTCTCTCCTTCTCCCATATGGGTTCGAGAGATCAGACTCAGGTTGTCAGGCTTGGTTGTAAGTGCCTTTACCCACTGAACCATCTCACTGGTCCCTTAATTCAAATTTTAGTGAGGTAAAATCCTTATTGTGTTCAACATTCTAATGGAACAGAGTTTTGCTATTTGAAAAATAGTGCTCATTGGGGAAATTGTGGCACAAATATTATGGGAGTAACCAACCACTCTCTAATTGGATTTAAGGTCCACTTCATAGAATGACATTTATGTTAGGCTTAGGAACCTTAGGCTAGACAGGTCACAGGACACAGGGAAAAGGCTAATACTATTATTCTGCTAAATAGATATAGTATTAAACTGATTCCTAAAGGTTTATTGTTACACCAGTTGCTTAATACATTTCAAAATTCTCACCAGAGCAGTTTCCTGTTGTAGCAGATGGTGATTAACACAGATACCCACAAACTGGCCAATGTGCAGAGAACAGGAGACTGTAGAGTGCTTATCCCTGAATAGGACACCTATATCAAACTAGTGCCTCTCAAGGCTCAGGGATTGTTGTGGCAGAAAGATTGTAAGAGCCAGAGGTGGTAGATGATAGAAAAGAAACAGTTTTCTAGACAGCTAGTGTCCTAGTTTGTTCTCCATTGCTGTGACAAAACACTCTGACCAATACCAACTTGTGAAGGAAAGGGTTTATTTGGCTTACATCTCCCGGGTCACAGTTCATCAGGGAGCCCAAGGCAGGAACTCAGGGCAGGAACCTGGAGGCAGGAGCTGAAGCACAGGCCATGGAGAAATGTTGCTTACTGGCTTGCTCCCCTGACCTCTGCTCAGCCTGTTTTCTTATGCAACACAGGCCCACCTGCCCAGGGGTGGCACCCACAGTGGGCTGGGCCCTCCCACATCACTCAACAATCAAGAAGATGCCCCTCAGACACGGCCACAGGCCAGTCCAATGCAGGCAATTCCCCAATTGAGGCTCCCTCAACCCAGGTGTGTCAAGTTGACACTAAAGCTATCCAGCACAGCTAGGAAGTTACTCATATGAACTCACAGCAATGGTAACAGCATGCACAAGCTATGCTATGCAAGCTCAAACCAGAGAAAATCCCAGCACAGACCTGGGGAAGTGGGTAAGAAACCCCAATCCAACCTAAGGAAACTTCGGCAACTGATGGGTGCTGGGAGGAGGAGAAATGGTCTCTTTGAAGCATGAGACTCTTGGTAGGTTGATCAGGCTGCAGTGGATGGATCCACACTGAAGGACATCTGGGGACACTAGACTCTATAGGCCTCATATATTATATCTATAGTACATTAAATTGGGTAGGGGACAGTAAGGGGAGACGCAGCTGGGGGAGGAGATCTAAATATCATCAAATTGTATTGTATGAAAATTGTAAAAATTCAATAAAAAGAGAAAAGTAGTAGTGCTTTTTAATTTAACTAGCAACCAGCACTGTCTCGCACTGAAGACCTCTTTGGTTTTCTGGTTGAAGACTTGTGACTCTCTTTTCCATCTGTGCTTGAATGATGCACCGGCTCACTGACTTAGGTTCACGGACTTAGGTTCCTTTCTTTAAAAACTAAGGTATTATTTATGTGCAATAGTATTTAATCTATTTTAGGTGCATATGGATTTGGGTAATTGTAGACAATTGTGTAGTAGCTGCCATATTGAAGATAGAGAATAATTCATTTTAGAAACGTTTCCTGTGTAGGTACTGGTTTTAAGAGATACATTGTGCTGGTGAGATGGCTCAGTGAGTAAAGGTGTCTGCTGCCAAGCTTGACAACAGGAGTTCAATCCTAGGGACCCACCCATATGGTGGAAGGAGAGAACCAACGCCCACAAATTGTCCTTTGACCTCCACACACCTGCAATGGCATGCTCCTCCCCTCCCTTGTCAGCAAAATAAATAAATACAAATGTAATTGAAAAAAATAATGTTTACAAGTCAGTTGGGGTTCAGAGTGAAAAGACTTGAGGTCACTACATGGGCAGCTTTCTGGAATAAGGGACATTCACTGGATCCCAGAGTATATGAAGTTCATGATGCGGATCAGCCTTCAAATGTTTGAAAAGCTGTTTTACAGAATAGGCAGTGTTGCACCAACATGAAAATATTAGAGCTATCTTGACTCAATAAAAAAAGAAATCTCTAAAAACAGCATAATGACTGTAGATGATAAAGGTTAAGTGGGAATTAACATGAGGGCTGTGGGTGAAGCTCAGTGGTAGAGCCCTTGCCTGGTATGCAGGAGGCCCTGGGTTCCATCCCCAACACCGTTAAAAAAATTAGCCCAGTTAAACATCTGGGAATGGGTAGAGTCAGAATTTGAACTCAGGTTACTCTGATTCTAAATCCAGAGTTTTCCAATCTACCATAATGCTTTAAAAGTTCCATTAGAGTCAAGAGAGTATAGCCTAAAGACAAGATAGCTTGGCATGAGAAAGTGACTCTGATGTTGGTCAGTTTAAACTTCTTGCCACTGGCTTAGGTCATGCCTGAGTTTAGGGCAAAATAAAAGCCCTCAGAAGACAGGTGGCCTGCCCTTTGTGAGTGGAGGAAGCATGAGGCCACCCAGTCCCCAGCCTGGAGCTTGCCTTGTCTCACTGCCGAGAGCAACTCCTGCCCTGAATTGGGAGTGTGGGTAGAAGATCCAGGTGAGTGAGAATGGCTTGTGTGGGTGTGGCTGATAGGGAGCAGCTGCTGATTCTGGCTGGGGCTAGGGGCCAAATCTGCAGCACCAGCTGACAGAGGAGCTTGTGAGAATGCCTTCCACTCCAGAGTGAAGTGGAAGGTAGGTATTAGTAAGGACAGCAATCAGGTGAGAAGTGCTGTGGAGGCTGGGGCAAGGAAGATAAAGAGGAGGGTGCTGGGCTTTGCTTCTGAATTCTTGGTGAGTAGGCAAGTAAGAGATAGGGCAGTGGGAGGAAGGCTAGGTAAATCGAGGGCCTTTGTCTTCTTCACTGGGGCTTATTGGCCCACTGGCTGCCTTCTGGATAGGAGTTACACAGTTTCTTGCTTCCTAGGAAGGCCAGAGTATGGAGGATAGCAGGTGCTGAGCCTCTACCCTCACCCCGAGCTAGGGACAGTGGAGGCTCCTACTAGGATAGGGGTTGTTTGGGTGTGACCCAGGCCTCTCTGTTCATTAGATAGCGTGAGGAAGACAGAGGCAGCTCCTTCCTGGCTGCCCTTCCCACCTCTTCTCTCCCCTCCTCATTGTGTGGGAGCACAGACAAGGGGTGCTCCCATTCCTCACATTGTTAGCTGGTGGGCCAGGGCACTGTGTTTGCTGAGGGCTCTTCAGGGTTTCCAGCTCGGGGCCCTGCCAGCTGGCAGGGAGCAGGACAGAGGTCACTTGAACTCAGACCGCACATCCCTGTTAAATACATCAACTTTTAAATCAATCCTTGTCCAAAGTCCAGTGAGTTCTAAGACTGGTGTTCACAGCAGAGAGAATCCTGAGTGACTGAGTGGTTCTTTTTCCTGCAGGTAAGAACTGGCTTATGTGCCCTGATGAGGGTGCCAGCCACCTGGGCCCATGCAACTTTCTCTTTTTCCTAGCAAGTGGCTGGCTGCCCTGGATTTCAGGAGAGAGGCCTTGGGGAAGGACACCAGACCTTTGGTGGTGGCAGGGGGAGTCTGAGGATAGTGGGAGATTGTCTTTGCTCTGAAATTCTTCTTGCTGGAGACACCCGTGACCTGTGAAGGTTAGTTAGGCTCTATTTCACAAAGGCACTAGTTAATGGGCTGCTCTCTGAATTGTTTCTTTCCTGAGGGGTTGCATGGGGATTGTTTGGGAAGCAGTATGGAGGGTTAATGTATAGTCAAGAGAGTGGGGTAACAGACCTCATGGACACCAGGGAAGTTTCTCCTGGAACCTTCTACTCAAGGCTTTGGGTGTGAGAGAAGACTCCCTTTTCCAGAGGCAACCCTTTAAGATACAGCATGATTTAACCTTTCCACTGGGTAATCAAAGCAGACGCCTCCTCTCTACCTCTCATGACCACATAAGACTCGAGCAAAGCCCAGCTGATTCCTGGCTGGCTGAATTTGGAAATGCAGATCCTTAGAGTCTGCCCTTTGGGAATCTCTAAATCTTTGGGTCTTGTGTGAATCTGAAAAATCTGTGCTACCCTGAAGTTCTCCCACTAGGAACTCATTTCTTAAGCATCATAGCCTTTACCTGAGAGTTTACTGGCTCTGAAGATGACTGGTCTGGGTTGTTTACAGTTATGAAGACTTTGGTCCTGTGTCTGGAAGTCACAGGGCCCTGAGGGCCTCAGGTCATAGCTGTCTAGTTGCAGATAGCCACATGTTCTTTTCTGTACAAACAACTCAGGGACATGGAATTTGTGTCATGGCTGAGTGAGTTGTTCCAAGTTGGTAGCTCTTGTATGCTCTCTACCACATAAAATAAAAAGTTGTTAATGGTGTTGTGTGTTCCAAGATCATCTGCTGTGCAGCTGTTGCTCACCTAGTAAGAACACAGTTCTGGAACATGAATACCTAAAGTTTTGATTCAGTTGGTTGTGATAAGTCATTAAATTCCTTACCTCAATTTTATAACTTATCAAATGAAGGGCGGGCATCGTTTTCCCAGGGTTGTGCTGAAAATAAAAATATAAACATGAATATGGTTGAGGGGACCAAGTTCAAGTGTAGGAAGCTTTTCGAATGTGCATATACAAGATACAGCACGACTTAACTTTCCCACTGGTTCTGTGGAAGAACGGGACGTGTGCAGTTAGTTGGAGATGTTTCTTAGTCTTTTGATGCCCTTGAGCCTTTTTTCCCCCTACCTACAACTAGAGTGTTAAAACTCAATGATCACTAACGTCCTTTTCAACCCAGCATGTATGAGGTGGACTCTGGTGCTTTGAAGGTGGGCTTCTTGCCATTTGAGTACGAATTCAAATGTTACCTCACAAGAAGGACTTTCTAAATCAACCTTCCCCTCCATCTCATCACTATTTCTATCACCCCATAGCACTTGCCATCAGAAAGCATTGCTTTCTTTGTCGGACATTAAGCTTCCAGGCAGTAAGGGCTCTTGTCCTCTGTTACCCATGGTATTCTCTGCTCTTAGAACAGATGCTTAAGAGCTAGGACACTGGGTGTTTTCATAAGCTGCTCCTTGGGTGATGAGGCTGGAAAACTCTGATATTCTGTCAGGCCAACTGAGTTCTAGAGTCTGATCATGTGGAAATGGCCAAATTTTAGTTCAATGATCCTCACATTGTTGCGTGGGAATGGAAGAGAGTAATAAGATGGGGCTCGACAGAGTTTCCTCAAGATTCCTCAGTTACTCTCCCTGGGCCTTCAGGAGAGACTGCCCTGTCCTCTAGGCATCAAAGGCAAGTGATTAAGAGTTTGACCTTTGGGACTGGAAGCTTGTGTTCCAGATGTCACATATACTTTCCTCTCAGAGCCCCTGTTTCCTTCTCAAGTAAGCACAGTGGGACCTAGTTCTTGCGGTTAGGAGAGTTAAGTGGGAGGATGCACACACTGCCTTGCAGAGTCGCAAATGTCACATGGTTTTCAGTTATGTTGCTGATGAGCATGATTTCAGATAATCTTGCCAGCCTATTGGTGATAAGTTTGATAGCAGGAAAGATGACCACTTGCCTACTTGGTAGCTACTGTAAGATTTGCTCTAGCCACCAACTTCTGAGGCTCAAAGCCTGGCTAGAAACACAGATATTTTGCATTCATGAAGCAGGGTGGAATCATGGGAACACAAAAGTAATGATCCAGAAAAGTTCATGGGATGCCCACAGTGGCATTGAGCATATTCTTGGTATGAGACTACCACAGGGGCTATAGTGCCTACTCAGTGTATCTTGATGAAGACACAATAAAGTTCCTCTGAAATCTGCAGGCTTGAATCCAAGGTGCCTCGAAGCCTAACCTGACCTCCTTTCCTTCGTCCTGTATGTGCATCATGGTGGTTCCGAAGCATTTGTTGTTCCATGAGGATATGTGTGCCCTTCTTCCTAGAGCTGCCTTACCCCCCCCATCTCTAACTGCATGATCATAGCACAGTACAACCTCTTAAGTCTGGGAAGTAGGGAAGACTGTGGAAGGAGCCTGCATCCTATATTTGAATCCAGGCTCTGCTTATCCAACCAAGTTAACCTTCCAGAGTCCTTTTATCAATGTTAAACAGCCCATTAGGTTCAATTCAGCACTCATGAACAATATACAGGCTGATATCTGAGCCTAGAAAGAGCTTATTGATGTTGAACAACAGAACATTTTAAATATCCCAGCAGCCATACCACCGCTCGCAGTTATGTTTTCTAACTCTTTCCACCGTGTTCTAGGCTCTAGGCAGGACATGTCTAATCTGGGTTGATCTGATACCTGCCGCAGTGGTAGGTACTAAATATACCTTGCTGAACATAGAAATGATGCTTAAAATTCAAAATATGGAGTGATACTTATAGACACTGCTAGAGATGGAAGGATTTGAGCTGTGACTTGGAAAAGGGTATGTCTTGAATTCAGTCAGTTGGAAAAAGTGTTTGCTTAGCACCTACTATGAATAAGAAGTCAGCAATGGGGAAGGTGATCCAGGGAACGCATGGGGCATGAGCAAAGGGCAGGCAGGGCATGGGTGATCATGCAGAGCCCAATCTTCTACTTAGGAGCAGAGAAGGGTAAGGTAGAGCCGGTTATGCGGACACTCGCTGCCTGAGCAAGGAGTTCATACTTCTGCTGCTTGAATGATGTTTTAGAGACTGACATGAAAGCAAGGTTAGAAAGTTTGTTCAGAGGCGGGAGGACTGCTGAGAGGCCAGATATGAAAAATGTAAGGAGGTAGCAATGAAAGTTCAGGGACTGGATATGTGTCTCAGTTGGTGGAATGCTTTCTCAGCAGGCACACGGCCCTGGGCTTGACCCCCAGTATCACATAAACCAGGTGTGGTGTGTGCACCTGTAACCTAGTGCTCAGGAGGTGGAATCAGGATCCTCGACTATACAGTGAGTTCAAGTAGGACTACCTGAGATTCTGCCTCAAAAATCAAAACCTAAAGAGCCAAGGTACTGGTTTTGGAGGAAACATGAACCCTTAGGAGGGTTTGGCTCTTTTGGGTACTATCAGTATTTTGAGGGCGCCCTCTCAGTGAATGCCTCTGTTCTTATACAATTTTGATTCCGTCTCTTGCCCAGCTCCTAAAACTCTTAGGTAAGTGATCAAAGTGTGGAAGGCTTTGAACTCCCAGACCACAGTCCTGCCATATAGTGCAAAATATCATTTATGGTGGCTGGAGTAGGGAGGATACCAGCAGACCAAATGACCTTTGAGATAAGAGATTCTATATCATAAAGAGAAATAAAAATCACTGGGCCCTTCATCTCTGTTCTCTAGATAATTATCAATGACTCCACCAATTCCCCAGAGTTGAATCTATTCCTGGCTAAGACCAAACAGCAACTATTTCAATGGGGAAGTACAGTTAGCAAATACATATTTTTAGGGCCTTGCTTAACCTTCTGTCTTTGGTATTATTTAAACAAACTTGAGTGGTTGAATTTCCACAGGTGTTGCTTTTGAAAGGAGGAGCCCAGGTGGCCCGAGATATATCATCTGCATCAAAACTGTAAGATGCATTCTAGAAAAAATATTTTTGAAGAAGGATGCAATTGAATTTTATGTCTTGCTTGCTAGAGATATTTGTCAGAAGCTGCTGGGATACATTCAGATTTCTTTAATGCTATTAGAAGAAATAGCCTGTGCTAGGCTCTGAAAGAGATGAACGCTGGCCTAGGTATGAGGCCCTCCTGCCAGGGTTGATGACAGGGAATTTTCAACCTGTGTAAGTTGCTGACTTCACAACCCACAGTCTCTACTAACTATGCTTTTCTAATAGAAGTCTAGTGACAGGTGCATGCAGGCCAGATACACCTGGTTAAACTTCCTGGGACTGTTGCTTTCTCCTTGTTGAAGTTCCTAGGTTTTCTAGACAAGTGTGAAAGTCAGGGGAAGGTAAATAATGCCTAGTTTCAGTGTTAGCAGATAAACCCTGCTCTTCCTTCCCCTTCTGCCTTAATGAAGCAGAAATATTTTATTCCATGCTTACATCCTAGGTTATGTAATCAAGAACACTTTCACAGTCATAGTAACTAGGGTTAAACATTATTCATCACTGGACTTGGGAAGTTTTTACTGTCCAGTAAAACAGTTTCTTGGCTCAGGTTTTATTTTATACAAGTGCCTGTGGGGAGAGGTTCTGCTTTCTTGGTAGTATAATTCTGACTATATGATCGATTTCTAATTACTATTAGATAAGATGACGGTGAGTCCAGATATTCATGACTCATGGTTGTAGATTACAGTATTTATGTAAAAGCTGTACTACATCTGGGCCATTTAGAGACCTGGGCTGTCACACCTGATGGTCACTGCACCAGCCATCACTGATCATAGCCCATGTTTTCCTACCTACAGGCAGAGTCCCTCCTTATCCCACTTCTTTCTAACCTTCTGGAAATTCAGTGGTGCTTTCTGGTGAGTAGACCCATTCCCTAACCACTCCATGGCTACCATAGTTCACACCTGGGCCAGATATAAAGTAACATTTCACTCATTCCAGCCGCTCTCTCATTATGGTTCTTCGGGTACCTGGTGTTCCCTTCTGCCAGAGCTCTTGCTCTCTGGATGGGACTCTTGAAAACTTCAGCTTAGTCTTGAATCTCAGAGTTCTTAGATCTCTAGCTTTCTGACTTACAGGATACTTCTGGGTGAGGGCAAATCTCAGCTCCTTATCTGAGCTTTATTTCATGAGGAGCAAAGGCTTCAGTTCTTTTCAATGGCTAAGATTAGCTTTGCAGAGATGATTCATGGCCTGACAATCACAGTGCCTGCATAGTCTCTAGTTCCCAATCTTCTCCACCTCAAGAAGAAAACCAGGAGCACTGATATAATATACTATAGAAAATGAGGCTCATTCTGTGAGGCCTCCTACAGGGGGTCTGGGCTGTGATGGCTAGCATAGGGTGGACATCTGTGTTCCAGATGTGTTCAGGGGTTTCCCACCTGACACGTAGAGTCACTGTCTCCACCAAGGGGTACTTCTGTCTTAACTCACCCATACTTTCATAGCTAACCAGGGGTGACATGGGATTCACAGCTAGGTTTAGGTAAAAACTCTTGCCTTTTCTAATGCACTTTACCCAGAGTAGAATGCTGTTGGGGAGAGGGAGGCAAACTGTTTTAAGTTCTAATTGTCAGCTGCATGCAGCTGCTGTGGAATTCTGTTCCTGGAACTATTTTACTCTAAAGAACTTTCACAACTTCTTACCCCCCGCCACCCCACTACCCTACCACCCCAGTGTGGCATCCTTGATGTAATTGGGCAGTTCTGGCTTGTTCTTTTGGTTCTCCAAATGAGTACAAGTTAAGAGTTCCTTGTTGAAATGAAAATATATCTGCTTTCCTTTCTACCAATCCACAAACAAGGAAGAAAAGTTTGGCTAGATTTCCCAGGGGTTCCTTGGAAAAGACAAAATGATGGCTCTGGGAGCTGTGGAGCTATTCCTCTCCTGGATCTGTCCCCTCAGATCTCCAGGTGCAGGGGCTGCTTTTGCATTTCCAAAAATCTTCAGAGAAGAGGTTTTGGTCCATTTCCCTGGACATCTCCTTGATTCATTTTACACAAATCTAGACTTGTAGGTTCCCTTGAGGGATGGCGTCTCTGGCACCCTCACGACAGCTGTCTGCAAGCATTAGCAGCCATCCAGCCATAGTCTTTTCCCAAGTGCCCCCACTGATTTGTCTGCTTTAGCCTGGTCCATATTTTGGTGTGACACTTTTTCTCTACCCTGCCAAAGTTCCTAATTTCCTACTTTTCCAACTACTTTGCAAGAGGGATTGAAACTATTTTCTTTATACCATTTTCCCCCTTCTTCCCCCCCACTGGTGGACTAGTCTGTTTGCCACACCATCCCTCATATGTACACGTGCTGACAGTTCTCAAGTTAAAAACAGGAGCATCTGTCATCCCCACTTCCCTAGCTCTCATCTTTTCCAAGAGGTGTCTATAGTAATCGAGTTTGTTATTTAGAATCCGTTTGCTTGACAGTGACCTATCTGGTTTGGGCTTTTGTTTTCTCAATTTGATGGCATTTTATATTTTTATTCCATCTCTTGGCATCACTTGACGATGTTGAGTGTCTTGTCTTGAGATTCCTCTTTGGATAGTACGCTAAACCTTGGCTTTCTGCTGACACTTCCTGTTTGCTTTATCATCCACTCACCTATCTAGAAATCCCCAAGCTTGGTCCTTGGCTCTCTTCCTGTCGTATTCTCATCATAAGCTTCACTGGCACCTCCATGCAGGGGGTCCTGGACTCCATCTTACATCACCAGAGATACCAAGAGAACTTCTGCTGTGCCCTCTTGTTTAAACCCACTACAAACTGACTTTGCCATCCCATTCCTCAAATATATCATTGTATTTTTTAAAAAACAAGGTCTCTCTCACTATGTAGCCCAGGCTAACCTCAAAGTCACATTCCTTCTGAACAGCCCCAAATGTGGGAATTACAGGTGTGTGCCACCATGCCTAGCCAAGACTATGCCATACTTGCCCTTTGAGTCCTTCTCTTTCCAACACCTGCCCATGTAGGTAGAATTACTTAGAAGATGATAGGCACTGCTGTAACAAAATGATAAGGGCTGGCGGTTTAAGGAATAGAAAGTTCTAGAGTCTGAAAGTACACGGTGAAGATGTCATCAGGTTGGGCCCTCTCGGGCCTCTCCTCAATTTTCCTTGTCTCTGTGTTCTCACATCTTTTTCTGTATGAGGGCATCTCTGCATCTCATCCTCTTTCAATAAGGGCACCAGTCCCACTAGATTTGGGTCTCACCCTTACAACCTCATATAACTTTAGTTACTACTTTAAAAGTCCCTGTCTCTGAATGCAGTCACACTGGAGATTGGGTTCATTATATGGGTTCAAGGGGCACAGGTAACATTGAGTCCATACTAGAAGGGATGTCCCTTGCTGGAAGGTATGAAAAGTACTAGAATTGATTAGTAGAAATAACCGGCCAAGGAAATAAGTTCAAAGAGAGTTATAAAACCGGCCCTCATGGAGAAGCAGACAGACTAAGCAATGGTTGGGGAGCTTGAGTGTTCCTGCAGCTCTGGGACTGAGAGGAGCCACAAGTGCTGCTGTGTTTAGAGTGGAGCTATGCCCTCAGGACACTCAGTTGTGGCCTCAGGACACTCTGTGCCATGTGGGGCCCTTCCTCACAGCAGTGAAACCGCAGCAAAAGCTGTCTAGAGTGAGCAGGGAGCAGGGGGAGCCAAGGAAGCCTGTGGCTGGCACACTGGGTACCGAGTTCTTGCTGTTCTCTTGCACACAGGTCCTGGGCAGGGTAAGCATGTCATTGCACCTGCTCTGCCTGATACCATCTCTGCATGAAGAAATCTGAGGGGACAGAGTGAATGGATGCAATCAGCTGCCCTGTCCTCTGTGTAGCTCCTCTGCCTGTCACCTTCATTCTGCTGCCACAGCTTCTTTTATCATCTGTGTGGATCACTGTAAGAGCCTGCTCCCTGGCTGCCTCTGCTGTGTTTGTGCCAGTTCAGTCCATCAACCATTCCCTGATCTTGCTATTTCCTCTGCTGAAAACTGAGTGGTACCCATGACCATCAGACTAAGGCAAGATCTAGGCTGGGACTGAAAGTCAGAGCCTACCATTTGCAATCTCCCTTCTTTTGGATTTTCAGCTCTTCCTGAACCATTACCAAGAACTTTCCTACTCCATGCCCTGATGGCCACATCATTCTCTGTCTAAAATGGTCTCCTCCTACCTCTGATCCTGTTGAAACCCCACCCATCTGTTGTCAAGGCCTAAGTAAAATCCTCCTTAATTTGTGAAGTGTTCCTTAATTCGTCCTTCAGTGCACATCTTTGGCATGTATACTCTATTCATAGTAGTAATCTTTGTATTAAACCTTTTCTGTAACCTGATTCAACTCTGAAGTTCTTTGAGAACAGAAGTGTTTTATATATTAGTGTGGGTTGGACAACGTTGGCATGAACATGTGAATTGGGTCTGAGGTAATATGTCCTCTTGATTAATGGAAAACTGAAGGAGTTGTGTTCATGGTCCCAAAGAGACTTCACCTGTCCAATGCTGGTGGTTAGAAGTAGTCTTCATCCACTTGATTCTGTGTCTGCCTGGCTCAGAACTAGAGCTTGGGGAGAAAGACACAAGGTATAGTCTTTAGGTTGTCATGTCCTCCTATACCAGGCACTATGGCTGGGCATTCACTATGGGCAGAGCCAGATCCTGAGGACTGCACAGGCTGACCAAGGGTCTCTCCTAGCCAGGCTGTCACTTTGGCTTCTCAAGGGGGGTAAAGGTAAGCTCGGGGTAAAGGTGACTGTTAATAGTTCACCCAACCATGACATTCTTCTGTGATCCAAGAGAGTTTGTCCCTGAGATGAGAGGAAGAGGAGTTAAGCAACATGGGGTGATTTCAAGACCTAGTTTCTTTGCTTATGCTTGGCTATCAAGCCTGGAGAGTATGCGCCCAAAGTAAGTGTGTATCTTTGCAACTCTGTGCCGGTGATTCTGAGGGATGACTAGGACTGAGACCCAACTTGTAGGTAACTGAACATTGAGATGATCTCCCATACCTGACAGTGAGTTTTTACAGCATAATTTGTTATTGCCAGCAGTGCCTGATGGCCTGTGGGTTTATATAGCTTTAAATAAGCCTATCTGCTCAGAGATGAAACCAGTCGGCAATTTTGGACAGGGATAGACAATCCTTAGGGTTGAGGGGAGGCACAAAGATGCTGTAATTCTTGCTGATTTTACTCCTCTAGGAATTGCTATTAGGTTAACTTCCTCAGAAGGCTTTACTTTCCCCAGTCTGTATTTTGCCTGGTTCTAGCTCCAGAATTCCTGAGGACTGGAGTACAGGATAGTGATACAGTATAGGCTCAGGTTTAGTACCCCAGCACTACAAAACAACAAACCTCAAACAAAAACCAAAATAATACACAGAGGCTCACAGGAGCTAGACAAATAACAGGTGTGTTTGTGTGTGCTCACGTGTGTGTGTGTGTGTGTGTGTGTGTGTTGTGTATGCATGTGGATACCAGAGTTCAACCTAGGTGTTGTTCAAGTATTGTCTATATTGTTCTCTGACACAAGGTCTCCCACTGGCCTGAAATAGGCTGGCTGGCCAGTGAGCCCCAGGGATCTGTCTGCTGTCTTCCCAGCTCTGGCATCACAAGTGTGTGCCACCACGCCCATGGGTTCTGGGGATCAAACTCAACTTCTCATCCTTGCAAGGAAAGCACATAACTGTGTATTTGGGGAGGATCCTATGTTTATGTTTGTGTTTGGGACACACTTTGTGTTGTTAGATTCCCATTGGCCTTGGGATGATCAAATATTTTTCAGGAGATCATGAAGTTGGTGACCTAAGTGGCTTTCAGACCTTTTTACCCATCCTCTGTCTGGGTGGGCTTATGGGTGCTCATGCCTGTGATGTTTCTTAGTAGGACATTTCCACCTACATGTAACAATTACCTGGGAACACTATTTTTCACGTGAGATGGCCTGACGGGGCAGGCAAGCCCTTACCACAAGCTCCATTGACAGTGGGATCAACAGAAATGGAGTCTTACCTTTCTCCAAACAACAGTGTGAGGAAAGTCCTGCAGCTTTCAGCCCCAGACACACAAACTGAGGGCAAAGTAAGATTTCCTTTTAACCTTTGCCTACTAAGCTGGACCTTCTGGCTGTTTGGACCTATTGGTAGCCCTGACCTCTGTAGGCACAGCTACAAGCTCTGGCTTCCAGCTGCCCTTGCAGAGGAGCTGCTGAGGGTGGGTATTGACTAAGGACTGATGGTAACCCATGTGGATGGAGAGCGGAGAGGCCCTGGCCTGCCGTGGGCTTAGAAGAGGACTCTGGTCCCACCAGCCACTTCTTTCCTGTGAGAAAAGCCCAGTAGTTTTAATTTTTTCTGCTCTGACCACAGACGGAGGTCCCTCCTAACACACCTGTGGTCATTACCTCACCTTTCTAACTTCCAGAATGCACCTAACTTTTCTTCTCTAACTAAGGCATATCATTCTTTCTTGGTAGCAAGAGTGGAATTCTTTTGGAAGAAAAGGGGTTCTAAAGGTGGGATTAAGAAGATTAATAATTAAGACCAATGGAAAAACACCTCTTCGGTGCTATTAACTCTGAGCCTTTCCTGTCTGCCGGTGAGGGCCTTTGTTCTTTTTCCCACAGACAAGCAACTCTGCTGCCAAGAATTGACTTTTCCTGTAGGTTTAGACAGGGTCATGGCTTCTTCTCATCTTCAGGACTTTATTTTGATGACTGAGACTAATGCTTATTGAATCTGATCCACTTCAGCTTGGGAAGATGTTCCAGAAATCCCTAAGTCTTCACTGGTTACCTATGATGCATCCACCATAGGGGTTTGGTCCCCAGTCTTTCTCAGCAAGCAGTAGATGGGCTGGGGGATGAAGAATAGAAAACAGATCCTTAAGTGCAATATCCTTATTTGGGCCAGTGTTTGGTGTCCCAGGTATCCTTTTATGGGCACTGACATAGACTTGCTAGTCACAGACCCTGCCTTGATTGAGGAGTTATGTAAAACCAGGATGTGGATTAAACAGAACCAGGAATGGAGGTGGACCAGAGTGTGGTCCTCTTGATTTCAAGGTGAATCAGCTTTCCGTAACACCACAAAGGAAACATTTTGTGCACCAGGGGTCCCATGTAAGGTCAGGCACTTGGGGTCTTGGGTGGCTTTCCCCATTGGCTGAGGTGAGAGTGGCTTGGGTATATGCTGATAGATGGACACCAGCTTTAGTTCACTGGTGGCTGAACTGAGGTCGGCAGATGTGACAGGGGGCACATGGAGCTACAGGCAGTAGCCTTTCAGCAGTGCTGTCTCTGTGAACTAGCTCCAGCTCTTCACCCACAGCGGTGGGAAGAAGCTGTGCCTGAGCCTTCAGAGCCATGGGTGCAGGTCTCACTGTTCTCAGTCTGACTATTTGAAAACTTTGACCAGCCAACCAAATAAGACACGGCTTGAGGCTGTGCCAAGAGATAGTAACTCAGTTTCCTTTTATGTTGGGTTTTTGGATGTCCAGTGAGATGGGAAAACATCCCCCCAATGCAGGCCTTGTCCTCCTAGAGGAGGGGTTTCACATTCCATCCTTGACCTGCAGAGAATGAGATGAAGACCCTTGGTGATCACTACAGGGTATAAGACAGCTGAGTTTTAAGGTGGATGACTTAAAAATGAGCATTCATCTGTTGATACAAACAACCTCTTCTCTTAATAAAAAACAGTCTCTTAATAAAAACAGCCTTCGTTCTGGTGGTAGGACATGTTTTGCAGCATTTAGATGAGGTGGTGTGATCCTCACCTGAAGGCTTTGGTTGTTCCCTTCAAGACTTTTTAGCCCCGTGGAGTTGAGAACTGGCAGGGGTCTAGACAGGAGCATCAGAAAACTAAGATGATGTGTGCAGGTTCAGCAGAAAGAGAAGGGAAAGACCAAAGCTAGAATGAACTGGAAGCAGGTGCCTGCAAGTGAGGGGAAGTGGCTGGTGGTGTCCTGCATTTGTCCCCATTCTCCCTAAGTGGCCTTTTCTGGGTTGTGGCTTTTGATGTGGCAGTGCTGCCCATGCCTGATTCTGTGTGGAGAACATTTGAGGTGGCTGAGTCATTGGGCAGCGGGAGGCTTCCTGCTCAGTTGTGCTGCCCGTCTCTGGGCACCAAGGTCAGAGACGGCTATCTTCAACCATCACAGCAATGCTTCTAGGGAGCCTGAAGCATATTGTTGTTGCCTGTTCTCCACTCTGCTTCCCCCCTGTTCTATATGGTAACCTCTTCCTGTCACTCTAGGAGGAAAAGGACATGTTACAGGTATCTGTGATGAGGAGGACACAGAGCTTGCTCTGAAGACAGGTGAAGGAGCTGACTGTAACCATCTGTTGTATATGTGTCAGCCTCTTTCTGGGCTGGCCTCCAGTCCTACTGATCTAGGGGGCCTTGGAGTCCCCAGAAGCCTTCTCACTTCCCTTAGCAGTACTGAACTTGGGCCCCAGGTATTGTTTCCCACATCTTCCTGTCTTCCTCTAGCTCAGAACCCTAGTTCTTTAGTGGGACAACAGGAGGGGCAGGATGGGTAGAGACAGAAGTGCCTTGGGAAGGAGAACCCTGACCTGCCAACAGAGTCCTTTCCTGGGCATCCTTACTCTGGTTCTGACTAGAAACTTCTGGGTCTTCTCTGGCCCCTTTCTCCTTCCCTCTCCTTCCCTCCCCTTCCCTTCTCTCCCCTCCCCTCCACTCCACCTTCATTTATTTTTTCACCATTTCATACACAGGCGCGTGCACACACACATACACACAGTGGACTTTGATTGTATCGCCCCATTATCTATCTGCTCTTAACCCCTTCCCATGTGCATGCTTTTTTGGTGCCCCACTGTATTTAATTAGCACTGCTTGTGTGAGCACAGGTGAGCACATCCACTTTTTCTATTGTGTTACCAACATGCCAGGCCGTCTCTGAGGGAGGCCTGGTTTAGCTCCTCAGCTGTTTGAAGCCTTCCTTGCCTGTCCTGCTCACCTGGTTCCCACTAGCCCTGCACTTCTTGGACTGTCATTTCTCCAGGGAGCCAGTTTCATTTCTTCCCAAAGATCCTTTGTTCCATTGTCCTGCATCACTCAGCTCTTCCTTAGCACAACCCTCATCACATTTGTTTGAAGGGCAACGTGTGGTTCCTCTGGTCCACAGATTATCCTCAGTGCCTAGAACTTGGTCGGTTCATCAGATTTTTGAGTGGCAGTGTCCTTTGTGGAGCCGAATCTGAGTAAAGCACATGGTGTGCGAGCACGAACGTGTCTTAATGATGCCTCCTGGGGCTGGGGGGTGGATCGCCTAGTAAAGTGCTTGCCGTGCAAGCATGAGGACCCGAGTTTGGATCCCAAGTTCCCATATAAAAAGCTGGGCGTGGTTGATGTGTGCCTGCAGTCCTGGTATTCAGGAGGCAGAGGCAGCAGTATCTCTCTCTGGGTTCGCTGGCCAGCTGGTACAGTCAAATCCTTAAGCTCCAGCTTCAATCAGAGAAGCTGTCTCAAAAAATGAAATGGAGAGAAATCGAGGAAGACACCTGACATTGACCTGACTTTTACACACTTTGCACCTGTGTACACATGCATGAATACACATCGCACGCATGCATGCATGCACATAAAACACATGCACAATAAGATAATAAAGTCTATATAGAATGCTAATAAAAAGAAAGTTAAAAAAATCTTTGGAGCATATATTTAGTTTAACTTTAGGGTATGAGAGGAAGATGAGTTTGGTTAAAGCCACTGAAATGAAAGCATCAGTGTTCATGTGTGGTTGCAAACATGGGTCTGAAACTCAAGTAAAAAGGTCATTCTTGGGGAAATAGATTGGGAAATCAATAACGTGCTGAACAAAGGCCTCCTAGCCCTCCAGTGTTGCTGCGCTGTGCAGAGGAACGGCACTGCAAGAGCAAAGTTGCAGGAGGTGGCAGGCAGGCTCTCACTTTGTCCAAAGAGATTTTCCTGCCCATGGATTCATCCATTTATTTTCACCACAGAAATGGCCTCTACCTTCAATCCCAGAGAGTGTAAACTGTCCAAACAAGAGGGCCAGAACTACGGCTTCTTTCTGCGCATTGAGAAGGACACTGCCGGCCACCTGATCCGGGTGATTGAGAAGGGGAGCCCAGCGGAGAAAGCAGGGCTCCTGGATGGAGACAGAGTTCTGAGGATCAATGGTGTCTTTGTTGACAAAGAAGAGCATGCGCAGGTAAATGGACATTTGGGGCTCTTCTGTCGTCTCTTAGCGTCCACATCTCCACAATGATTTTGGGATCAGTGGAGCTTGAGTCCTGGTTGCCACTAGCAAGGATTTATCATTGTATTTTAATTTGGCCAATCTAGTTACTTATAATTAACCAAGAACTGTAAAAATTATATTTTAGGGCCTGTCAGATTCCTCAGCGAGTCAAGGTGCTTGCAGCCAAGCTGACGACTTTAATTCAATCCCTGGGACCCCGCTGGTGAAGAGAGAGGACTGATTCCCATACATTGTCCCCTGACCTCCACACATGCACCATGGCACATGCATGCCTTAACACACACACACACACACACACACACACACACACGCACGCACACGTACACACACTCATATGCACATGTACTTAACTAATTAATGTTATACTTTAATAGTGTTAGGTCTAATCTGAATTACCTGTTTGCTGCTTGCAAGGAACTGTGCCAAGCAATGTTTTATGAATGATCTATTAAATCCTCATCACAACCCTGTGAGGTGTATGTGACCATTGCACAGAGGAGGCCGCAGTGTATGGGGAATTTGCCTTGCTAATATTCACCATCCTTTGACCTATTCTCCTTCACTACACCATGCTTCCTCGCTGCATTTGGGGAGACTTGGTGTACTGTAGGGCAGCATCTATCTCTAGAAAGGACCAATCCTTATAAGAGCTCCCTGAATTCCCTCAGAGCCATGGCCCTAGCCTAATCTCTCCCGCATTTTGGGAATGTTGGGGTGAAGGTGGCTGGTTCCTGTCTCTTAGGATGTGGGTGTCAGGTCAGCTGTCAGACCTTTAGGGTCACATGATGATCATCTCCCTCTTGCAGTTGATGGGGGTTCTGAGTCAAAGTTTTCCTTTAAATACTTTCCCCTTTTCTTCCTAGGTGGTGGATCTGGTCAGAAACAGTGGGAATTCAGTGACTTTACTAGTTCTGGATGGGGACTCCTATGAGAAGGCCATAAAGAAGCAGGTAGACTTGAAAGAGTTGGATCAAAGCCTGAAGGAGCCGGCTTTGAATGATAAGGAACTGGCCCCTGTGGTGAATGGAGGGGTGGAGACTTGTACCCAACCACGGCTCTGTTACCTAGTGAAAGAGGGCAACAGCTTTGGCTTTTCTCTGAAAACCATCCAAGGTGAGCTTGGGTAGGGGCTGGACAACAGCCTTCCACAGAAAGATGTTACTAGTTGATGACCTTCTCTGACTTTGCAGCTGCTATAGTTGTCTATAGCAGCTTTACTTCCTCGTCCTCCTCTTCCAGCCCTTTCTCTTTCCTGGCACAGCTGTACAGTGAGAGACAGAACACTGGACAGCAGCAAGGACAGAAGGGAGTGCTGGAGACTCTTCCCCCTAGTCTTTGTCAGGCTGGCCTTCGTGGCCGGAGGGTCTGAGGGTTGATGCTTTGTTTTCTTCCAACTCTCCCATAGGGTGAAGGTGGAGGGGAGGCAAGAAGGAAGTAGGTCATCATAATGGCTGCCTTTGAGTAAGACTGGTATCTCTCTTCATTGCTCAGAGTGACCACACGGTCATTCATATATTCAAATTCTTGAGCACCCACTGACATGTCAGAACACTATAGAGTTGCTGAGGGTACTGCACAAATCCCTGTCCTTCTGTGACTTTATAGTACCCTCAGTGGTGGCCCAGCATCAACTGTCCTGAGATGTGACCCTGGCTTGAGGTCAAGAGGAACATAGTTGAGACTCTCTGGCCCTTAGGAAGTCCTAGAGGTTCCGTTTCTGTGGTTTCAGAAGCATACACTGTGCTGTGCTCAGGTGACTGGAGTTCTATAGCATTTCCCCTGGGGTACTAGTTGGAATTGGAAGTGCTGTGCTAGCTGGTTGATTCCAGCACTAATGTTGCCCCTGTCCACATTATTTCTGGTACTGGAGAGGTACTGATGCTTGGTCATGATTTGGTAAGTGATAAAGACAAAGACTAATGATAAACTTAAATGGTTTCATAGGTTAACTGACCTTTGGCAAGAGATATAAACTAACCACGAGAGAGTACGTTCTCAATGCCTGCATCCTCAAACACAGTGGTGCTGGTAGCCAAAGGAAATTTGGCATTTCTTAGGAGTCCATTATCAATAAAATAGTTTTTAAAATATATTTTTTTAATTTATTTTACGTGTATGATGTATTGCCTGCATGTATGTGAGTGCACCCGTGTCATGCAATACCACTGAAGTCAGAAGAGGGCTTTGGATTCCCCTGGAACTGGAGTTAAGAACAGTTTGTAGCCACCACGTAGGCACTGGGAATTGAACCTGGGTCCTCTGCAAAGTGCTCTTAACCACTGAGCCATCTCTCCAGCCCCAATAAAATAGTTTTTTAAAAAAGGTCATTGAGGTGGCTCAGTGAGTAAAGGCTTGCTGCCAAGCCTAATGATCTGAGTTCAACCCCCAGGGCCCTCATGGTGGAAAGAGAACCAACTCCCTCAAGTTGTCCTCTGACTTCCATATGCATGTTAAAATATGCACACATGCACACACACACACGTAATAAAAATAATATAAAAATATCAAAATTCAGATTCTACTCATTTGGCTCTTGTGCCAATGCCCATAGCAAATGGTTTGTTAGTTTTATGAAGGAAATATTTTCTTTATAACAAAATAGAACAAGGCAATGTTAAATATATAAAGTATAGCAGTGGTTGGTCCAGAAAGGAAGTTGATAACATTATTCCCTTCAGGCATAAGATTTATTATCTAATGTTGCCCCTGTCCACATTATTTGAAGGCCATGGCTGGGTCTTGAAGTGGGAGGGAGAGCATTAGACAGAAAGAATACAATATCTGGAGGTTTGAACATAGTGGGAAGGAGAGGCTTCCCTTAAAACCTGGAGAGGAGCTTCATTAGTGGGGGAGAGAGAGAACTAAGGGGGAGGGCAGGATGCAAGGTATATGGGGCGGGGGTCTCTACAGAGAGCAGCCTTCAAAACAATCTCCCAAGCAGTTCTCTTGAGGAGTCTCTGGACCAATTACCCCTGATAAATGACTAATCAGACCTTTTATAATCTTTTAGGGTTGGCAGGAAATTTCACATCACATGATTTAGGTCAGCATAATGTATGTGACAAGGAGCACAGGGGAGCAGTTACCATAAATGGAGAGCTGTCAAGTCACAGCACAGACTGCCTCCTAACTATCCAGAGAGAGCTAGCTATAGGGAGCTGTGACCTGATTCAGGCCATGGGATCTGGCGTAAATGTGCAGGCTCATATTCTAATAAGTAACAGGAGAAATGTTAAATATTTAAGAAAGCAGAGTTTAAGTTGCTCTCATTCCTTACCATTAATTTATATTGTCATATAAAGCAAATCTTTGCCTAGGCTGAAATAGTGTCTTGAAAGAATTTCCAGCATTTCTTTAAGTTGCACCTAAATCATACCACATATATGTGTGCCTTTCCCCCCTTTCCTCCTGTCTGACCTTGCTACCCTGCAATAGTGAGATTTAGGGACTCTACCAGCATGTGATGAATGGTGACAATACTAATTAAGCAGGAGGGAGTGGAACAGATACTTTCTAATTCTACAGATGCAAAGGAAGGGAGTCTGATTGATGGGTGTGGTGTGGTTCTTTCTGGTTCAAGAGGTCAATGCTACTGGGCTTAAAAAAATTTTTTTAAAGGACATTTGTGTGTGTGTGTGTGTGTGTGTGTGTGTGTGTATGTGTACGCGTGCGCATATAGATCAGAGGACAACTTGTAGGAGTCGGTTCTCTCTGCCATGTGGATTTGGGGTTGAACTCACGTTGGCAGGCTTGGCACCGGCCTGCCATTGATAGAGACTCTTTCCTTGCATTTAGTTGGACTCAGAAATTATTTTCAAATCGGCAAACACAAGCTGAGTAATGACTGTGTCAAGCTTTGTGTTAGGAGCCAGAACTGATTGTAGATCAGAAGCTGAGGGGATTTGAGTTAGTTCTAAAATTGAAAGTTCTAAATTTCACATTAGTGAGAGAAAACCCTTTACCACCAGACTTATACTTTTTCTATGCAAAGGAATCCACAGTGTCCAACTCTTCTTCCAGGTGGAAAGGGAGTGTACATGACTGACATCATACCTCAGGGTGTGGCCATGAAAGCTGGTGTCCAGGCTGAGGATCGCTTGATTGAGGTGAATGGAGAGAATGTAGAGAATGCCAGCCATGAGGATGTGGTGGAGAAGGTATGCCCTGTGACCTGTCTGCACGCTTTTCTTTTTTTCTTTTTTTTTTTAACACCTTTAAAAATTTATTTATTTATTATTTTTTATTTATTTAATAACCATATAATTAGAAGAAGCATTTCATTATAACAACATTGACATATTCAATAACAATTTCCTGAGCTAAGATGCATCTCTTTCAAAATTGGCTGTGAATTTTAAGATTACAGTTGAACTAATACAATTATATAATATTGTACTCAGTATAAACTGAATATGAT
>NW_008332653.1:930155-930887 GCF_000622305.1 Nannospalax galili | reverse complement strand
CTTCACTTGGAAGCATGGAGGAAGTGATTCCTCTGTGTTGACCCTCCTCTTTGTAGACTGGACACTGGTTCTAGTCCATCTGGTGGGGTGTCCTCGGCTTCCTTGATCAAGAGGACAGGTGACCCAGCACCATTATAGGACATTTTGAGAGATGCTCATAGTCCCCTGGAACTAGTCGACCTAGGAGAGCAAGGACCAAAAAGTATCCTTTATGTCCCTCTGACCAAATTATTATAGACCTCAAAGTATGTCTGTTAAACACCCAAGTCTGGTATTTTTAGTTATTGTGTGTAATGTAGATAAATCTTCGGCAAAGACCAGTTGTTCTCAGATAAACCTTACCTAGACATATATTTCTTGGTCTGCTATGTATAATTTGTCAGTAGGTTGTAGGAGTAATATGGGTCTCTCTGGTTTTCAAAACTAGCTAGGCATTATTTATCTCTCTCATTGTCTCACCCCTCCACCATAGTAGTCCCACTTAAGGTGTCCCCATTTCCCCCCTTTCTCCCTTAATAATACCCTTCTCCTGTGTCCTCCCTCTCTTGAGCTCCTTCTTTCCCATTTTTGCACTGAAAATTTTTAAGCTTGGGCAGGTGCTATCCATGCATTGATTTCTAGAATCCCTGGAAATAAATTAAGGATAGGGAGTATCAAAACCCCCACTATTTATACAAATGTGGTACACTTACATACATGTGAGGACAATATTCATATTCATAAATATAAAAT
>NW_008332653.1:928757-929209 GCF_000622305.1 Nannospalax galili | reverse complement strand
TCTTAAAGTGGTTTTAATTTGCATTTCCCTAATTATTAGTGATGTTGAACATCTTTTAAGATGTTTCATAGCCATCTTTACCTCTTCTTTTGAGAGCTCTCTGTTCAGCTCCTTAGTCTTCTTGTCTTGGTTCTGTTTTTTGAGTTCGCTATAAATTCTGGTTATTAAACCTCTGTTGGATCTGTTACTGGTGAAGATTTTCTCCCATTCTGTGGGTTTTCTGATTGCTTCCTTGGTTGCCTCCTTTGATGTACAGAAGCTTTTGAGTGTAATGAGGTCCCATTTGTTAATTCTTGCCCTTGTTTCCTGAGCAATTTATGTCCGGTTTAGAAAATCCTTTCCTACACCTAGATCTTTAAGGTTTTTCCAAATGTTTTCTTCTAACAGTTTCAGAGTTTCAGGCTTTACACTGAGGTCTTTGATCCATTTGGAATTGACTTTTGTGCAGGGTG
>NW_008332653.1:927973-928467 GCF_000622305.1 Nannospalax galili | reverse complement strand
AAAGATTTAAAATTTTCATTGTAGAGCTCTTTAATGTCTTTGATCAGGTTTATTCCAAGATATTTTATTTCTTTTGCAGCTATTGTGGAGTGTTTCCATGTGCTCTTTCTCTGATTGCTTATTATTGGTATATAGAAAGGCTATAGACTTTTGTAGGTTAATTTTGTAACCTGCCACTTTACTGAGCTTGTTAATAATTTGTAGGAATTTTCTGGGGGAATTTTTGGCATCCCTTAGATATTATATCATATCATCTACAAAAAGGGATAATTTGATCTCTTCCAATTATTACTCCTTTAATTTCCTTCTCTTGTCTTACTGCTCTTGCAAGAGTTTCTAGTACTATGTTAAAGGTGGGGATAGTGGACAGACTTGTCTGGTTCCTGACTTCAATGGGAATGCTTCCAGTTTTTCTGCATTTAGAATGATGTTGGCTGTGGGTTTGTGGTATATGTCTTTAATTATGTGGAGGTATGTTCCCTCCAGTCCAATCC
>NW_008332653.1:863446-927527 GCF_000622305.1 Nannospalax galili | reverse complement strand
GTATTACTGTTTCAATTTCCTTATGTGTTATGGGTCTGTTTAAGCTGTTTATCTCTTTTCGGTTTTGTTTTAGATATCTGTCTATTCCTTTTAGGTTTTCCAACTTAGTACATTAAAGTATTCACATTTAATGTTCCGGATCTTTTTGGTGTCTGTTGTGATATTTCCCCTTTCATCTCTGATTTTGTTGATTTGGAATGCTCTTTCTTTCTTTTGGTTAACTAGGCTAGCGGTCTGTCAATCTTGTTTTTGTTTTCAAAGAATCAGCTCTTGGAATTATTGATTATTTGTATTGTTTTCTTTGCTTCAATTTCATTGATTTCTGCCCTGATTTTTGTTATTTCTTCTTGTCTGCAGGGTTTGTGTTTTGTTTGCTGTTGCTTTTCAAGTGTATTGAGTTGCAGTGTTAAGTCATTTATTTGTGTTCTTTCCGTTTTTTTGATGTAGGCACTTAGAGCTATAAACTTCCCTCTAAGAACGGCTTTCAGCGTGTCCCAGAGGTTTTGTTGTGTTGTATTGTCCTTTTCATTTAATTCCAGGAATACTTTTATTTCTTAATTTCTCTTTTGACCCAGCCATCATTCAGGAGTGTGTTGTTTAATCTCCATGAGTTCCTGTAGTGACTAGGGCTTCTTCTGGTGTTGACTTTAAGCTTTATTACATTGTGGTCTGATACAATACATGGAATTATTTCAATTTTTTTGTGTTTGTTGAGGTTTGTTTTGTACCTCAGTATTTGATCAATTTTGGAGAAAGTTCCATGGGGCGCTGAAAAGAAAGAATATTCTTTGGTGCTTGGGTGGAATATTCAGAAGATGTCTGTTAGGTCCACTTGATGTGTGGTATTGTTTAGTTCAGACGTCTCTCTGTTTATTCTTTGTCCAGTTGACCTGTCTAATGGAGGTATTGTTTTGATGAAGTTGGGCGCACCAGAGTTTGGTGAATATATGTTCATGATTGTAATATCTTCTTGATTCATTGTTCCTTTGATCAGAATGAAGTGGCCCTCTTTGTCTCTTCTGATTAGTTTTAGTTTAAAGTCTATTTTTCAGATATTATCAATGCTATGCCTGCTTTTTTCTTAGTGCCATTTACTTGGTATATTTTTTCTATCCTTTCACTTTGAGATAGTGTCTGTCCTTGAAAGTGAGATGAGTTTCTTGCAGACAACAAAAAGATGGGTTTTGTTTCTTAATCCAATGTGGGTGATGGGTTGTGGGCAATGGGTTGTGGGCGATGGGTTGTGGGTGATGGGCTGTGGGTGAGTGTGCAGTGAGAGGAATGTCCATCTAGTTTGTTGCGTCTTTATATATGAAGGTGCACATGTCACTGTGGTGAGGCAGGGCCTCACTGGTTCTGGAATGTAGCCTTTGCTGATGTTCCATCTAGAGCTTGAAAGGACCATTCACCTGATCTTTTGGATCTTATTTGTATGGTAGTGCCCCTTCCCCTATCAGTTTCACTTTCTGCAACTTTAGTTACCTGTATTTAATCCCAGTCTGAAAGAAATAAATGGAAAATTCTATAAGTTTGTTTTTTTTTTTTTGTTTTTGTTTTTTTTTTTGGTCTTTTTTTTTTTTTCTTTTGAGACAGGGTCTCCCCGTAGCCCCAGCTGGTCTGGAACTCACTATGTAGACCAGACTGGCCTTGAACTCAGAGATCTACTTGCCTGTGCCCTGTGAGTGCTGGGATTAAAGGTGTGTGCTACTGCCTGGCACTTCCTAAGTTTTAAATAACGACTACTACAGTATATTGTTAAAATCACCTTCTTTATTTAGTCCCTCACTGTGTCTAACTTGTGAACTAAACTGTATCATAGATGCGTATGGGGAAGAAACAACAGTGTAAATAGGGCTTACTTAGTACCCTTTGCCATTTGCAGATGGTTAGTTACTGTGAGTGGTAAGTGTAGTACACAAAAATGGATGTCCTAGATAGAGGCGCATCTCACCTCCTGGGATGGTTGTGTGGGATGGCAAGCAATGTCATCACTCCTCTCAAAACAGTATGTAATCCAAAACTCATGAATAATTTCTGGTCTCTATTAAGTGTTTCCAAACTGAGGACAGCTACAGGTAACAACCCAGTGGGGAATTGTGGGTTGGGGGGAGGGATATCAGAAGGCATTCAGTACACTGACCCCTGAGGCTGTCCTTTGAGTCAGCTGGAACCTTTAAATCGATCTCTTTTCTTCATGGAATGATTTTCCAAAGTGGACCTGCACTCTTTTCTGAAATCGCACAATGGCATTCACCTGCATGCCTTTCTGGGTTCTGTGGATTCCTGCTCCCACTTGAGTTCAGTTAGCATCTGTGTGGGGGAAGTCAGATGCTTTCCTATAAAAGTAGAGATAGAGTGATGTCACTTAGGCTGTAGAAAGGCCTTACACTCAGGCCAGGTATCCATGGCTTCCTGCTGAATAGACTGTAAGCCTCTATACAGCAGCCTTTGCTAAACTCTAGCGTCCTCTGTGGAGGTTGCTTCTGCTCCTCATCTGTGTATGTTGCTGCAGGTAAAGAAGTCAGGAAGCAGCCTCATGTTCCTCCTTGTGGACAAAGAAACTGACAAGCGCTACAACGAACAGAAGATACAGTTCAAGAGGGAAACAGCCAGTCTGAAACTGCTGCCCCACCAGCCCCGGGTGGTGACCATAAAGAAGGGAAGCAATGGCTATGGCTTCTATCTGAGGGCAGGCTCTGAACAGAGAGGTGAGCTACCAGCACAGCAGGAAAGCCGTGAGTCCTGCATCCCAGTCCGACTCCAGAGTTCCATCAAGCCACCTCCACTCCTGACACAGGAGGGACGAGTAGGGAACTAGGAAGCAGAGCTGGATCAGTGCCCAGGCCTGATGTTGGAGGTCCAGGCTCCATAGTTGAATGTTTAGGCAGAATTTAGGATCTGGGCAGACATATGCTAGTAAATCACCTCTCTGAAAAAAATCAGAATTTGAAACATTTGCTGATTTTTTTTTTGTGGTGTTAATATCCTGACTTCAAGCTAGCCAATACAATGACCTTGAACATAAAACTGGACAGTTGCCTAGAACTGGCAGTTGTGAACCCATGTGAGCAGCTGCAGCACACCACTGGGTCCAAGGCAAAGGTGCAGGTCAGGATCTGGGACTCGAACAGAACCAGGAATCTTTCTGCTTCCTTGTAACTCAACAGGAGAACTAAAGGTCTCCAAGGGGTACAGATGACATAAAAGACTGTCAGTTCAGGTCCCACACAATGTTATTCACACATTGTTTGCTTATATTAACTCATCAACTTGTTCACATTATACAAAACACCCTCCATACCTTTAAGGTATCAATGAATCCATCAAATTATCCAGAAGAAATAAGATACAGAGATTGATCAACGATAATGATAAATACCTTAGTAAAGGGGCAGATAGTGCTGATACTCCAAGGTCAGAGCAAGCTTTCCTTACTCAGAAGGAACCAGATGAACACATAGGGAGTTGGCACTTGACCTTAAGCTTTATAGAATGTCTAGAATTTGGAAAAGTGTATGGAACAAGTGCTAAGGGAGGTCATCTCAGGAACATAGGAGTCATGTGAACAAAGCGAGGAGACATGGGTACAGTTTGGCATCTGGCATGTAAGAATCCAAGTGAGAACTGCAGGGTGGAGGGATGAGGAGGGACCTCTGACAGGTGGAGCTCGGACTTGGTCCTGTAGTCAATAGAGAAAAGCCTCTTGAGCAATGTGAGGGTGAAGAAAAATGTTAAGCCTCTGATACCTTGGAGGCTCTGCTGATCTCAGTTACTCCTAACAATTCTGCAAGAATTGCTGAAATTGGGAGCTTAAAGAAGATGCAGTAATTGTGTAAGTTTAACTGGCTTATAGCTGGGATCAAATGCAGAGCTGGTTAGTTCCAAAGTCCACACTTGTTGCAAATCACTGGGAGTGGCTTAGCAGACATGCATCTAGATGGACCTGAAAGAGATCATAGGGGAAAGACGGGGGTACTGGGCGAGCAGTTTCTAAGGTAGTGTAGGCAGGATTCTAGGCAGAACCCAGCATACACTGCATTCAGGATAGACTAGGTCTGGAAAAGAACAAAGTATAAAGGTAACATTGAAAGACATGACAACTGACCAGCTATGGGACATGGATACAGAAGAATCAATTGCTATGTTTTGGTGACTAGGGGGGATGATGCTCTACTGACAGGTGACCAAGATGCAGTGCTTTGGGATGGGGAATGGGTAGAGATGACTTTGAGTTTGAATCTATTACATTTGGGAGAATCTGAATCCCTTGTTGCAGGTACATAGCAACTAGCTAGAAGAGTGAAACCGGTGTTTGTTAATAATAGTAAGGAACAGAAAACAAAACAAAACTATGAGAGATCTGGAAGCATCTGATGAAGACAGCCTGTCAGAAAAGCTAAAGACACTGTTAAGGCCCAAAAATACATTTGCAATCTAATATGCCCAGTTACTACTGTAACCAGTCTGTCAGGGATGAAGATGTTTAAGAGAGATTTGTGTCCCTCACATTGAAACAATGAACGTCAAGAAACTAGAATTTCCCCAAGAATCTCATGCTAGGAGAAGAGAAAGTCTAAAGACTGGGCCAGCCAGAAGGGAAACTTTTCTCCTAGGAAGAGAGTTGTAACTTATGAGATCACTTTACAGGAGAGGAAATAATGGGTCAGTGGTGGGCAGGACCTGAAGATAGACTTGAGGGGGGGCACTGGATCTCTTTTGTTCCTCTTACCGTTGTGGCCACGTTGACTCAATCTCCTTTTTCTACTTTTCACAATTAATTTGGCTGTCTTAATTGGCTTATGGAAGGATAGGTGGCCAAGCCTAGCTTGTTGGGGCACAGGACATGACCCCCAAGTCTAGAAACACTGCTAAAATGGCCAGCATGGTTTCCAAAGATATACAGCCTTTCATTGTGTTCTGTCTCCTGTTCTTGCCTTTTGAGGCAGGGTCTCACTGTTTGGTGAGACCAACCTTGAATTTGAGATCTTCCCACTTCCATGACCCTAGTACTGGCCCTTTCCCTTTTATGGCTTAGCTGCTATGTCCACTGATTTCCTAGAAACTTGCTGACCCTTAAATGCTTAGCTTATTTTACTAAAAGTGCCTTACATTTACTTTTGACAAAGAAATGGTTCTCAATCTCTTAAGACCCTTTGATTGTTAGTGGCTGGAACAGTCTAGAGAGGGTGTTTTGTAGGCTCCCGGGATGCAGTGGGAGGGGGGAGTAGTTGTACTCTAGGCTATTTCCTTGGGGCCTTGAACACCAGCAGAAATTTCAGAGTTTATATGTTTGGAGGCTTTCCTGGTAATTTTCTTTCTGGGGGGAGGGTAGGTCAAACAATCAAGGACATAGAATCCGGAAGCCCAGCAGAGGCAGCTGGCTTGAAGAACGACGATTTGGTAGTTGCTGTTAATGGCGAGTCTGTGGAAACCCTTGATCATGACAGCGTGGTGGAAATGATTAAAAAGGGTGGTGACCAGACTACACTGTTGGTGGTAGACAAAGAGACAGATAACATATACAGACTGGTAAGTGATACAAATAATGCATAGCTTCATATATTAAGGCTGCTCATTCATTCACTCATGCCCTCAAACTCTGGGCTGAGCTACTGCTTTGTTTTTCAGCCTAGAAGGGGCATAATCATTAAAGTCAAATGATGGCTCAAATCAGTAGTGATAGGAAAATGGTAATTGAGTTTTTAAATTCCTGGACTAAAGGCTTTGAGAAAATTTGTAATAAGCTATGGAGAACAGGAGGTGGGAACTAGACAGAGGTGGTCATAGTTTCTCTATGTAGAGGATAGATGGATTTAATTTTAATTAAAATTTAGATTTATGTATATATGTATGAGTCTCCCTGTGTGTATATGCACATGCATGTTGTTGCCCACAGAGGCCAGAAGAGGGCATCAGTTCCTCTGGAGCTGGAGTTAAGTTGCTGTGAGCCACCCAATGTGGCTGGGGACCCAACTATGGTCCTGTGCAAGAGCAGTAAGCACTCCTAACTGTTGAGCCATTTTTTCCAGCCCTGATAAGTGAATTTTAAATTGTTGATCAGCAAATTCCATAAATTGTGTAAAAGTCTAGAAGATTATTAAAGTTTGTTGTCCTTAATAAAAATACAGTAGACTCACCAAGATTGAATTGTATCAAAGTAACCATATTTCCTCTTAACCATATCAGCTGCCATGTGTTAAGTTTTTAGAAAAGATTTTAGTTTAAGAAAATTAAATTTTATGTGTATGAGTGTTTTGCCTGCATGTGTGTAAGTGTACCATGTGTGTGCAATGCCCATGGAGGCCAGAAGAGGGTGTTGCGTTTCCTGGATGTTGGTGTTGGAGTTGCAGATAGTTGTGAACTGCCCAATGTGGGTGGTGGGAATTGAACTCAGGGCCTCTGCAAGAGCAGTATGTGCTCTTAGCCACTGACCCATCCCTTCAGTCCCAATATTAAGATTTTATATTTTATCACAAGAATTGAGATTCAGTCCAGCTCAACAGATATCTGGGGGCCTAAGTACCATCTGCTTTGCTAGATGTTGGTGATAGGGATGAATAAGATAATGGTTCTCCTGTGTGTGATGTTCATTGACAAGCATCTCAAGGTACTTGCTACAGAGGGAGGTGTAGTGTGGGTGGGGACACTGGCCCCTTTTTACAGATTAGCAAGTGGAAGCTTAGAGACTACGTGATTTGCTGAGGCTGCCTTGCTTAGGGGAGACTGAAGTCAGTATTTGAACCCAAGCTCTTGGACTCAATTCATCAGACCACACATGTTCTCACACATTTTGATTAGATCTTTCCTAGATAATTTTGGTCAATGAGGTTAATGAATTAGGTAGAAAAAAATGGAATTTTAGGTAGTTTAACAGCCATAACTAGAGAATCTTTGACACTGGAACACCACCAACTCGAACTTGTTCCTATCTTAGTTTATTAAATTTGGATTGAGACATGGAATGCAAATTTAATGTATTTTCCTAGGATTTAAAGGAATGATGGGTAATTGACAGGAGGATGTAACCAACATTCAAAATATCCAGGGCCGAGGGAGATAGCTCAGTCAGTAAGGTACTTGCCAAGGCAAGCATGGAGATCTGAGTTTGATCCCCTTGTAAAAAGCCAGGTATGGTGGTGCAAGCTTGTGGTCCCAGTGCTGGGGAGAATCCCCAGGGTTTGCTGGCCAATTAGCCTAGCCTGATGGGAGCTCCAGGCCAATGAGAGACCCAAAAAAGGCAAGGTGGACAGCTCATGAGGGATGTCATCCAAGGTTTTCCTCTGCACACATGCACACAAGTGGACTTGCACACACATGAATGTATGCACATGTGCACACTCACAAATATCTAATCGGGATAGAAAGAATAAAAACTAGTAAGCTTAAGTAGGAATGATTTAAAGTACTAAGCTAATTTGAAAGTAACTGTATAAATATGAAATGTTGAACAGATCTGATACTCCATAAAGCTGCCCCCACCCAAAAGAGGTGATGGAAGGTCACATTAACTGGCTTCTAGAAGTAATCACATTACGGTATTGAGTTGGTCATACCAACCTTGGAATGATTAGTAACAGAATCCCGGTGAAGTTATCTTCTCTGTGCCTCACTTTCCTTGGTAGTTAGAATGGTGTGAAGGGTAGTGAGATTACATTAGCATTTAGAGCACATTGGTATCCCGCCCCCCGACCATTTGTTGAATTAATATTGTGTTTGGTTCTGAGAATCCCACTTTGATACAGGCCTGTGAAAAAAAGGTAAGCAGTGGAAGGGGTTCTGGAAGGCACTGAGGGTTTCGCTTGAAGCAGAGTAACTTCCAAGGTGAGAAGGGCATCCTTAAGAATTGGAAAAGCTGGCAGACAGTTGTCCGTTTCAAATAAACCTCCTCACTTTTTGAAAGACAAGAATTATTAGAAACACTATTGCCTGTAAGGAGCAGATGATATGGGGAGCTATTTTTGGCTTAAGAACATTTACTGCTGGAAACGGGACACGTGATTTCTGCAACACTGGCTTTCCTTTTTCCTTCGCTTTCTGAAAGCCCCTGCTTTTGTTCTTGTAGACTCTGACTCTGGCATTTCCTCAATCCCTTGAAACATGACGAAATGCTCACAGAATGTTGTAACTATAATTTTTCTGGTTTTGTTAATGTGAGAGGGGCGCCTGCCCCACTTTCCAAAGTAGGCTGTGTAGGATGGCATGATGCGGATCAGTGAATGAATCAAGCATCTTTAACAGCTCCCGACACTTACTAGGTTACAAACATTCAAAAGAATGAATAAAAACCTCACTGCGTCAACTTTAATGGCAGTGGGCTTTGCCTCGAGAGAAGCTGCTAGTGTCCAACACAGCTGATATGCCTTCTGGGTAGAGAAGTGAACCACTCTGAGGACATTTTCAAGAGCCTCCAGTGTGGAACATTCATAAGCATCTCTGAAAGCGCAGCAGTTGACTGAACTGCACAGTAGTTTGGATGTTTTGTGCTGCTGCTACTCTCAGAAAGGAAAGTGATGTGGTCTTGTGGTTAGTAAGACAGACTCCAATCAGAGGACCCCAAATCTAATTTTAGCTAAGCTGCTGCAGTGTCGTTTGAGGTGGCACACACGGTGTTCGCCATCACTTGATCTCTGCATTGCCTAACAAATGTCCTGGACACCTGTTGACCTCAATTTAACTGCCGATCCAGATTGATACTACACCTAAATGTAGCCCCCTAACTCAAAATCCTCAGCCAGCTAAGGTCTTAACTTTATTTAAAAAATTAGGGATGGGGCGATAGCTCAGTTGGTAGAGTGTTTGCCTCACAAGCATGAGAACCCGATGACCTGAATTGATCCCTAGGACCATGTTGAAATGCTAGGTGTGGTGGCATGTACTTGTAGCCCCAGTGGTGGGCAGGCAGAGAAAGGCAGATCCCTGGGGCTCACTGGCCAGCCAGCCTAAACTTACTTGGTGAGCTCCAGGCCATTGAGAGACCATGTCTCAAAAGACATGGACAGCATTCCTGAGGCTGACTTCTGAGGCTGTCCTCTGGTCTCCACATGCACACACCAGTATCAACACAGACACAAACATACACATGCATAAGAACAAAAAAAAATCAGTTACATTTCCTGTTTTGTATTCAAGACCACTATGCTTTCTTCAATGGTTGGGAGTGAGATGGACTAGAAGTATTTAAAGATAAGCTTAGCATGGGGGAAGTATCAGCTAACCAGTACAAAGGTAAATTAAGCTGAGCATGAGATCCCAGCACTGGGAGATGGCAAGTCGTCAGGGGCTGGAATCAACTTGCTACTGTGTGTATCCACATCTCTCATTTCTGGTGTGTAGGAATTTTTCTTTTCTGATGTTTTTGAGTCTTCAGTTAGTGATAAAACATGTCTTAAATTTCCTTAATGTGTTTAAGGGGCTCTGAAGACCATCTTGCTGAAGGGGAGGGGAAGCACAATCTACTTGCCTGAGATGTTGGGCTAGCTCCTCGGATTTGTCTCAAGGGAGGCTGCAGACCAAGTGCTCAGTACTTCCTATCATGGAGTCAAACTAGCAATTCTGTTAGACATCCTTCTGGATCCTGGTATAGAACTCTATACTACTTTCATTTTATTTATTTTTAAAGCTTATTTTGAGACAGGGTTTCACTATGTAGCCCTGGCTGGCCTGGAATTCACTATGTAGACCAGGTTGGAGTAGTAGAGCTTTATAACCTACAATTGAGGAGGAGCGGAACAGTCACCACACTCTGGGTATTAAAACTTCACGTTTAATAAAGTATAATTATTCGTACTTGTATTTTTTCCCTTTATTTTCAAAAGGCTCGTTTTTCTCCACTTCTCTACTGTCAAAGTCAAGAACTGCCTAATGGATCTGTCAGGGAGGCTCCAGCTCCTGTTCCTGTCCTGGGCATCTCAAGTTCAGATACTACCGAGGAAGTGGTGGATCATAAGCCTAAACTCTGCAGGCTGGTAAAAGGGGAAGATGGCTACGGTTTTCACTTAAATGCGATTCGGGGTCAGCCAGGCTCCTTTGCCAAACAGGTATGGTAACCTGGTTCCAGCAGTCCATCCAACTCAGCCATCAAATCAAACCATGAGTTGGCTTGACTCTACTTGGCAGTTACACTATTGATTGTTTCTTTGCATTTGTCACAGTGTCCTTACCCTGTAGGGACTTCAAGTCCCTACCCTGTAGGGACTCTCAAGCTGGGATCCTAGGACGGGAATCTATGAAATCTAATGCCTTCAGGGCAGAAGATGTACACGACGATATTCAACTAGTTTGGAACATTACTAATTTGAGAACAGAAAATGTAGCTTTCTTAAGTCATATTAGAAGAATTTTAGCTTCTGTAGCTCAAGGAGAAATAATGACATGGTTAAGAATCAATTCAACCTCCTGTTCTGAAGGGACACTATCTGGCAAGCCCTGACTCACGTTCAGATGGCTTAGAACCTCTGTTCACAGGTACAGAAGGGTGGCCCTGCTGATAAGGCTGGGCTGGAAAATGAGGACATCATCATTGAAGTGAATGGGGAGAACGTGCTAGATGAGCCCTATGAGAAAGTGGTGGGCAGAATCCAGAGCAGCAGGAAGAACATCACACTCTTGGTCTGTGGAAGGGAGGCCTATGATTACTTTCAAGCTAGGAAAATCCCGATCGTTTCCTCCATGGCCAGTCCCCTGGACACATGTCCTGATTCCAAAGGAGAAATGTCAGCAGAGTCGGAGCATGACTCACGCACTGCAAAAGAACGGGTAAGTTATTCATTGTTTGTGGTGTCTCGCTACAGGACAGCACAGTTCCTGTCAGCCACATCTGTGTGCTCCAGATTTTCCAAAACTTCAGAAAATGGTAGCATAAAGGTCACTAATGTATTGAGAAGAGATCATACAAAGACAAGCTTCTTTTCATGTGAATTAGTGTTTTGCCCGCCTGTGTTGTGCAGTATCTGCGGAGGGCAAAAGAGGGCGTTAGATGCCCTGGCACTGTAGTTAGTTGTTTGCTGCCATGTAGGTGCTGGGAACTGAACCCAGGTCCTCTGCAAGGGCAGCCAGTGCTGAGTTCATCAAAATCTTAATGGAGACAGTGAAAGAACCCAACTCTATCATTTGGGTCCAGATTCTGGTTCTGCCACCAGTGTTGGGTGAAGAGATTTACTTGTTCTGTTCTTAGGTTCCCTACTAATAAAACAAGGATTATCTGTAGGA
This sequence comes from Nannospalax galili, assembly GCF_000622305.1. NCBI lineage: Eukaryota > Metazoa > Chordata > Mammalia > Rodentia > Spalacidae > Nannospalax > Nannospalax galili. The sequence goes on along the minus strand of NW_008332653.1, from coordinate 916,319 downwards.
CTGTTACCTGAATGAAATTCTTTGAACAGCATCTGGCTCACAGTGACTTAAAAAAAAATAAAAGGAGATGGTTAGGGTTTTAAAGAATTGGCTGATGCTACAATTCTGTCAAATTTCTCTTCATAGATGAACTTGTAGTTCAAAAGTGAACTGACTTGCTGGGTGTGGTGGTGCATGCCTTTAGTCCCAGCACTTGGGAGGCAGAGGCAAGCAGATCTCTGAGTTCAAGGCCAGCCTGGTCTACATAGTGAGTTCCAGGCCAGCTGGTGCTACAGGGAGACCCTGTCTCAAAAAGATCAAAAAAAAAAAAAAGTGAACTGACCGATCCAAGTTCATAAAGGAAATTTATGACGGCTCTAGTTAAGTTTCAGTACAGAAGGCTGGAGAAATGGTTCAGTGGTTAAGAGCATGTACTGCTGTCAGAGGACCCAAGTTCAGTTCCTAGAACCCACATGGGACAGCTTACAATGACTTATAACTCATTCCAGGGGATCTAACACCCTCTTCTGGCCTTTGTGGGCACCTGCACACATGTGGCATATACTTACCCAGACATCTGTGTAAATAAAAATAAAATCTTATGTTTCAGTATATTTTTTCATTATATTACTTTCACTGATTGATGAGGTCAATTATAGTACTACAGTGTCTTATAGAAGTTAAATATTCATCTATCTGTTGCCATTGATAAATTTATGTATCGAATAGTAAGCTGGGAATCAAGTGTAGACTTCAGATCATGTTTTCTAGAAGCGAGAGGCTTTACTCCCTGACGTAGGCCATGCAGCAGCTCTAGATGAGACCGTCCTCTCCTGATGTTCACCCTCTCTCTGCCAGTGTAAATCCTTGGCTTTCTTTTGCACAGGCCAACAGCACAACCTCAAACTCTTCTGGCTCTGAAGATACAGAGATGTGAGGAGAACAAGGATGGCTCTGGCCAATAGGATTCCTAGTACACATTCAAGGAAGGAGTCACCACCCATGAGCTGTTCCAACTCCTCTGGAATCATTCGTCCCCATGACTGTCTGCTGTCGTCTTTGTCTTAGGGGCTGCTCTTGTAGATGGCTTATTTATGCTCAACTTAGACGGAAGGCAGGAGCCAGGTTCTTATGTGGCATCTTCCAAAGTTCCACTTTCCATTATCTGTTGATGACACCTCTTGCTTCCGAAGGTTCCCTGAGCACTGAGGATGATTCTTGTCTACCTGAGCTGCTAGTGAAAGTCTCGAAGCAGACAACCCTATTACAGTTGTGCTTTTGTAGCAATGTTATGGCTGCTGAAATAAATTTCCTTAAAATGCTTTGAGTTGCTTGCAGCTCCTCTTAGCTGATATAATCTGAACAGCACTGTATAAACATAGTTTTAGATTTGTTTTTACTCATGTGTGTGTATGCCAGCAGAGACCAGAAGAGGGTCAGATCCCTTGGAGTTGGAGTTACAGGTGGTTCTGAGCCACCTGACATAGGTGTTGGGAACCGAACTTGAGTCCTCTAAGAGCAGCAGGTGCGGTCACTCTGGCATAAACATTTTAGTCTTTAATTTTCATTTGCTTCCAGAAACTCTGGATGGGATAAAATTGACTATGACCTTAGTAATAAGAGAAGACTTCCAGGCAACACAATTTAGAATTTTCTTAAATTGCATTTGAATGAAGTTTTCTAACATCCTCCATTTATAGATGAAGAGCTTATGTTTCAGGAAAGGATTTGTTCCAGTTAACAGCTATCCACTGTTTTACTCCACGGCATGGAGGCAGACGGAAAGGAACCCGAGAAACTCCACTATGCAGTTAACAGAAGGCATTCACTCTTCATACTCATTTAAAAGAAAATTAAAAACCAGCAGACCAGAGGCAGGCAGATCTGTGTGAGATCGAGGCCAGCCTGATCTACAGAGTTCCAGGCTGGTTGGGGCTATAGAGAGAACCTGTCTCAAAAAGACACACACAAACAAAACACATACAAACAAAAAATTGGCAGTTGCTTTTAGTGAAACTGATTCCAGCTGCCCACCATCCCTTTCTTAGAAAAGAACAGACAGCCTCTTGGTTATTTTTATAGGGTAGAGTTAGGGAAGGAAGGAGGGATGCCGTCTCACATTAGGTCACACAAGCATAACAAGCAATGCCTGCTAAGTGAACCAAGGCCAAAGTGTTACAAACTGCTTTTAATAAGTTGGTCTCAAGGGAAAGCAAAACCTTCAGATGTGTCTGGCTACCAGACATCTGCTCCAGAGCTCCAGTGTATCCTCATGCCCTGCCCCACCTCCCTCCCGACTTTGGACCACCTCGCATCCATGCATGCCCCCTACTATGTGCTGCCTAGAGTCCTCTCCCCTCGAGAAGCTGTTATGATCAGGAGGTAGGCATGTGCTGGAGGTAGAATATGCCACCACATCTCATTGTTTAGCCCCGAGTCCCCTCTTTTGACTCCATTGGCGCCTAAGATTCTGTCGTGGGGCTGAGTTCAAAGAGTCATATGCTTCTCTGGTGCCTGTTTGTGAGCCAAGTAGAGGAACAAAATGCTGGAGAGGGCGCTGACTAGGAAGATGACATCGAACCAACGGTGATAAAAGTTGAACTGAAGTTCTCCTAGAACTTCTGTGATTATGGTGCGGTATTCTGGAGGCATGCTCATTCGGATCAGTAGCACAGAGGAGACGAAGTACATGCCCTGTAGAGTCAAGCATCAATTAATTCAGAAGTTCCTCTTGAGTGTAGTGAGGGGAAGATCAGAGAAAACCTGAACTACTAAAACAATCTTCAAATCGCGATTTTTAATTTATGCATGTACGTCTGTGGGTGCGAGCCTACCACAGTGTGCATGGGGAGGTCAGAGCAGAGTTCTCTCCTACCATGTGGGTCCAGAGGACTGAACTCAGGTTGTCAGGATTGGAGGCAAGTGATGTTAGCCACTGAACCATGGCATTGGCTTAAATCATTTAAAACACATTTCTGGGCTGGAGAGGTGGTTTAGCAGTTAAGAATGTGTACTGTTCTTATGGGAACCTGAGTTTGATTCCCAGCACATACATTCAGTGGCTCACAACTGCCTTTAACTCTACCTCCAGGGGATCCTATACCCTGTTCTGGACTCTGAGAGTATTTGCACTCACATGCACATTACCCCTCCTTCCCCCCACAATTAAAAAATAAATCTTAACCCCAAACAACCCACATTTCTAAGCTGGGCACGGTGGTACATACTTTTAATCTCAATACTTGGGAGGCAGAGGCAGGTGGATCTCTGCCTGAGGCCAGGTTGGTCTACATAGTCCCAGGCCAGTCAGGGCTACAAAGTGAGATCCTGTCTTAAAAAAAAAAGGTCAAGGCCAACCATGAGTTTGACACTACATGAGACCTTGTCTCAAACACTCCCCTACCCAATCACATTTCTGGCATTTTACAATTGAAGACATGAAGCTAGCTCATCAAACTTACCATTATCTGTGCTAAAAGCAGGACGATGACATTGGAGGACTTACTGCTGGAGATGGCATAAAAGAACTAAAAGGGAAAAGAGATGAATATGGCTAGATTCCTGTGTTATGAACTATAAGCTACACAATTAATGAATCATCTCCCATGCCACAATCCTGTACAGAATAATTAAGAGGTTAAGGCTATACAAAAAGGACTTAAACATAGATGCTAAAAAACTGAAGTTCCTTCTTGAGGCAGCTAGTGGTTTTACTGTGACTTCCTAACCAAGGGTTCCTTCCAGAAGTTGTGATGCACATGACCCTAGCATCATAATATAGCATTACAACAGCTGTGATGCACACAACTCTAGCATCATAACACAACATTACAACAGCATCTCCAGGCCCTGCAAGCATCGCAACTGTAAATGGGCTCCTGAGCTCTTCACACGTTTGCTAGAATGGAGACCCTCTTCCTCACAATTGCTTTTCTTTCATTCAGTGTTTGGATCTTGAAATCCCTCCTTATACCAGAGAGAACTCTCTTTCTGCTTCCATGCAGCCTCCTCATGTCCCTTAGTGTATCTTCTTCACAAATGACTCTCAATTACTCTAACCTCAAATGTCTCATTTATCCCAAGTATCTGCTGAACACCATGTGCCAAATTCAGTCACTGATGTGGCAGATCAATGAACAGAACCCTTCCCTCTTTCTATCAGCTCTGAACTTATCTGTATGATGCCATACATTACCATCAAATTACAGAGCACTTTAATACTTTAATTTTTCTCTCTTCTAAGTTGTTAAGGCTTTTGCTTAGATCTCAGAAGTCAGGAATCTTAATTAGGTAACATTATTTCATGGTGCCACATGAGATTAAATAAGACCCTTTAAACCCTGCGAGGAGACATACCTTGGTAAGCGTGATCAGCAGTCCTCTGATGGATGTGACAATAATGATTCCAACCAGAATGAAGGAAATGTGCTGAGACCAGAACTTCACCTGCCACCAGAACAGGAGGAATAGCAGTTTTCTCCATTTGTTTAGAGAGCCTAAAGGCTATTGTGAGCTCTGCTCATTTATGCTATGAGAAGGGGATCCACTGGGCCTCTGTTTGATTTTTTTTTCCCAAGTGAAATGGTAAGTAAATACCTACAGAGAGTCTACAGTGGGTCCCTTAGTCAAGTCTTAAGGATCAAATGAAATGAGAGAGAACACCAATGATCAGAAAAGCCACAGCTAATGACATGACGTTTCTATGCTAAGGGCGGAGAAGGAATGAGAAGGAAGTGACCCAGTAGAAGCTCCTTTTAATGCTACCTGTGAAAGATCACTGTCTACACAAAACGTCAAGGATCTTTTTATAAAAGGACGACATGGGCATTCTTGGCTAAGTTCTAGGAAATACTGAATTTCACTTGAATCACAAGATGAAACTTTTTATCTTCTCCTGAACGGCTGGACAGTTTTGGGACCTTGGATCTGTGCTTGATTTGTTTTTGGAAAGTACCCGAGGCAGGGGTGTTAACATCTAAAATGCTTGTTATTCAGAATCAGGAAAAATGGGAGAAATTGACGAATTAGAAATGGACAGATACAAGTAAGCAACAAGTAAGTAGCCTTGGGAAGCACAGGCATGGAAGCGCATTTCTCAAAGTTTAGCTCAGTAAAAAAATTAAAATGAGGAAACCACATAGGCCCCAGTAACAAAGCACATGGAACACAAATCCCACACGACCTGAAGGAAAGATATTGTGCAAATGGAACACACTACAAACATATCATCAAAAGGGTGTACTTAGGGGCAGAGAAGATGGCTCAGTGGGAAGAGCACTTGCTGTAAAAGCAAGAGGGCCTGAGTTCAAATCTCTAGCACTCACGTAAAAGCTGGGCATGGTCCTGGGTAACCCCAGCGTGGGTGGATACTGGGCTGAAAAGGCAAGTTCAAGTTTCAGTGAGAGACTACTGTCTCAAAAAATAAGGTGGAGAATGATAAGAGAAAGGCACCCAACATCTTCCTCTGGCCTCCACATGTGTGCGTGCACCAGCGTGTGTGTGTGTGCAGAGCTATACTTGCGCTGGGTGCTGTGGCTTGTGCCTTGGAATCCCAATACTAAGGAGGTAGAATCAAGAGAATTGTGTGAGTTTGAGGCCAACCTGTGCTATATACTGGGACCCTGTTTGATAAAGAAGTACAGTTGGGACTGTTTCTCCAGAACTGCAGCTCAGCTTGCTCGGGCTCATTCTCCTTTTACCCACCCACTCTTGAAATCACCGGCATGCTGTGCTAAGATGAAGACTGAGGGCAGTACATACCATGTCTGGGCTCAGAGCAAGCTAAATGGGCCACCTCAGGATGAAGAATGCGACACTACTCTTATTATCAAAGTGTTAATCATCTTGAATTATTGGTCACCTGGAAAATATATTATTCTACAAATAAGGACCCTGAACTTGAGAGAGTGTGTTTATGAAAAAAGGAGAAACAATTAAAAAAAGAACCTAGCCTAACTGTGTACATAGGTGACACTTGCTATCTTTAGTCCAAGGTACATCTTAATGAATTGATAAAGATAATTTCTTACAGCAGAAATCATTTCAGCTCTATCACAGAACACTAATTGGCTATCAATCTTTTACTAGGAGAATCAAAGGTGAGTTTATCTTTGAGTAGCTCATTAAGTACCACAGAGAAAAAGATCTGAATAATTGGTGGGGAGAAATGGGCAAAGTGGTAGCTGGCTGCAGGCGGGCTGGGAGGACTGTAGGGATAGGCAGCACCCACAACTGTGAGTACTGATTATTATTTATGGCTTCATGCTAAGAAAGGGAAATTGCTTTTACCACCGTGTGAGTTGTCAACACATCCACAGTGGGAAAACAAAAGGACCTAAAGTTCAGGATTAAAATCCGAATGTCAAGTTATGTCTAGATGAAACAGAAAATTAACAAATCAGGATCTAGGTTGACTCTTACATCAAACTGGATTCCTAGGTAATTCACGGTGATCTCAATGCCACGTGTGACAGGATCAGTTTTCCCAACTCGATCAAAAACAATATTGATGGTTGCCTGTAGAGAGACAGACCTTGACATTAGAACATCTTATAATCACTGTTTCAAAGTGATTCAACAGCTGATAAGATGGCTCAGTGGGCAGAGACACTACTAAGCCTGACAACCTGAATTCAATCTCTGGGACCCACATGGTGGAAGGAATGAACTGATACCTGCAAACTGTACTCTGAATTTGGCATGTGTGCCCAAACACACACACACACACACACACACACACACACACACACACACACACTAAATGTAATAAAATTTAAAAATGATTAAGATGAATTAATAATCATAACATATTTTATAGGTTAACATTTCCAAAACTGCAGGTCTAATCTAAAGCACAAATAGAAAACTCTATTTTGGCCACTCACACAGGCAAACAGTCTCAAAACCATCTTTCTTTTCCGTAATCGTCAAGGGCACTAAAGCGATGGCATACCCACGCCACCTATCAGAAGTCAGAAAGCTAACATTCCAGGAGGGGGTGAAGCTAGAGCAAGAACTAAAGAATTCCAGTGATTACTTTGCAAATGCTCTGAGAGCAAAGACAAAAGGAGTTAAAGCTCAGAGGTTAACAAATGAAACCCAGTGAAAGACACCCAATTAATCCCAGAGGTAGCAGTTTTAAAAGGGGAAAGAGAAGGAGGACAGCCAGCCACATGGAATGGTAAATCTAACCAGGTTGATCACATTAAATGTAAAGAGTTTAAATGGCAGGTCAGCAAATGTTGCCTCTGTGGCGTCACAGTAGCCAGGGCAACACATAAAGGAAAGGCTTGGCTCTACTCCAAGAAAACCTTACTTGCAAAGGTGAGTGGTACTGCTTTGCCTGTGGACTGTAGACTGCTAATCCCTGATCCAAACACAGGAGTGACATGGCAGACTGTCAAACTGGATAAAAAAAACACCAAGATCTAACTACTACATATGTTGCCCATAGGAAATGCACTTTAAATACAAAGATATAGATAAGTTGAAAGTGAAAGGATGGAAAAAGGTATATTAAGCTGACACTAATATATTGGAGATAGAATGTTATATTAATATAAAATAAAGATTTGATAGCAAAGATATCGTCAGGTATTAGATGGGGAGTTTTATAACGGCAAAAGGGTCATCTCAACAAAGGATAATTAATGATTCTAAGTGTTTTCATGACAATAACAAAGCTTCAAAATGTTCCAATGAAACCCATTATTTTGTACACTAAAAAAAGAAAACATTTAAAAAAGCATTATGTATCTCATGTTTAATTTTCTTGAATCTATCATTTTATGTGAATGTGTTTTGTCTGCATGTATATAAGTGCACCGTGTGTGTGTAATGCCCATGGAGACCAGAAGAGGGTGTCAGATCCCTAGGAACTGGAGTTATGGGATGGTTGTTAGATGCCATGTGGGTGCTGGGAACTCAATGTGGGTCCTTTGCAAGAGCAGCCAGTGCTCTTAACCACTCAGTCGTTTCTCCAGCCCCTCAAGATGTTTAGAAGAGAGGAATTAGAATGAAAGACACAATCAAAGCTCAAGGAAAGGGATATGCTACCTATCCTGAATTGATCACTGCTCAGTGCATATACTGTACCTCACAAAAATGTGTAAATATGTGTCAACTTAAAAAATTAAAAATGTGGGTCACAAAATAAAAGAATAACAAAAAAAGTTTCAAAAAACATGAAGCAGGGGGCTAGAGAAAAGGCTCAGTGGTTTAGAGTGGTGCTCTTGCAGAGGAAAAAAAGTTCAGTTCCCAGCACTCAGGTCAGGTGGCTTTCAACCACCTACAACTCCAGCTCCAGGGAACCTGACAACCCCTTCTGGCCTCTGTGGGCACTGTACTCATATGCACATACTCCCACACAGACACACATGCATACACATATTAAAAATAATAAAAATCAATCTTAAAAAAACCATGAAACAAAAACTGATAGAAATGAAAAAGGAAAAGTATTCAAATAGAAAAGAGCTGTATTTATTCCATCAATAATTGACAAAACAAGAAATCAGAGAATCTGTATGAATACAGAAAAGCTTAACAATACTGTGAACAAACGTAACCTACTGGCAGTTATAGAGCATATTAGGAAACAAGAGTGGGTTACACATTCTACTTAAGAGCACGTAGAACATTACTATGCTGAGCCTAGTTGATGGAATCTATTCAAATAATACAAAATATGTTCTTAGACTGCATGGAATCAAATTAGAAATCAACTAGAGAATGATATTTGGGAGATCTCCAAGATTTTTTTTTTTGAAATAGGGTCTCATGTAGCTTAGGTTGGCCTAGAACTCATTATATAGTTGAGGATGACCATAAACTGCTGATTCTCCAGCCTCCACCACCCAAGTACTGGAATCATAGACATGTGCTGCCAAGCCTGGATTACACAATGTTGGGGGCTTCATGCATGCTAGGCAAGCACTCTACCAACTGAGATATATTCCTGGCTCCTGGATATTTTATCACACTGCTAATTAAACTGAGTCACAGAAGACATCAAGGAAGAAATTAGAGGGTATTTGGAACTGAAAGAAAATAAAAATATATAATAATGATATGCAGTTAGAAAAGCGTGTAACAAGAAATTTATAGCAAAAATCCACCTTTCTCAAAGAAGTTTCCAAGATTAAGAGCTTTCACTTAAGAGCTGATTCAAATAAGAAGGAAATAACAGAGTGGTACACAAACCAATAATAGGAAGCAGAGAAAAGAAAAACAGTGAATCTCCAAAATGATTCTTTGAAAAGTTCAATAAAATGAATAAACCTCTATGAGCCCAATAAGACAACAAGGGAAGCTACATTTACCACTTTCAAGAATAAGGGAGTCTGTTTATACCCACTTGACAGCCATACTAGAAGACAAGGCCAGTGAGACGGCTCAGTGGGTAAAAGTGCTTGTTGGGCAAGCCTGGTGGCTTGAGTTCAATCCCGAGAACCTAAGTAATAAAGCCAGATGGTGGTGGTGCACCTGTAATCTCTACACTGCTACAGCAGGCTGGAGGCAGAGATCGCATGACCTGGAACAGACACCTAGCCTGGAGTATACAGCTTGACAGAAACAAGGTGGAGGGAGAGAACAGTCTTCTGAAAGTTGTCCTTTGACCTCCACAGGTATGCTATAGTACATGTGTGTGTACAGCCACATATATACATAACACATACATAACACACACACAGACTGATAATAAATAGCAAGTGTTGGGGGAGCTATAACCCTTACACACTGCTGGCAGGAATGCAAGTAGGTATTATTGTTATGGAACAGTCTGGTAGGTCTTCAAAAGGTTTAACGCACTGTCATACATACAACACAGTGATACTCATAGGCACATATGTGAGAGAAATAAAGTGTGTTTACTGAAAATCTTAAGCATGTACATTTGCAACTGCATTACTGATAAGGGCCAATGAGTGGACACAAACAAATGTTTACCAGTGAATAAGTGGATAAACAAAATGTGGTATTATCCATACAACGGATATTAAATGTTATTCAGCTATAAAACAGGAAGTGCACTGTTCAGACATAAAAAGATGAAGATGCTATAGAATGGATGAACTTTAACAAGACTCTGCTAAGTCAGTGACACCAGCCACGAAGGCCATAAATATATGATTCCATTCACATAGAATGCCCAGTAGAGGGAAACCTAGACAGAAAATAGTTGTGCTTGCCTGAGGCTTGGGGGTGGGTGTGGGGTAGAGCTGGGAGAGAACTGCTGAGGAACTGTAGTAAATGCAGTTTCTCTTGAGTTTAATAAAAATGTTCAACAACTGACTGTGGTAACGGTTATGGTTTGGTGAAAATTTACTTATTTGAGAAAGGATTTCCCTGTAGCTACAGCTGGCCTAGAACTCACTACAGAGAGCAGGCTGGTCAATCTTTGGTGAAAATGTTTAAAAGCTGACTGTGATAATACTTGCACTATTCTGTGAAAATACCAAGAACCACTGAATTGTGCTGCACATGCATGGCAACCTGAGCTCAATCATCACAACCCATGTAAAGGTGGAAGGAAAGGATCGATTCCACAAAGTTGTCCTTTGACCTGCTTATGTGTGCATACACACTAATAATAATAATAATAATAGTAATAATACTGTTAAACATGCATCTGCTATATGAATCACATGTTCCATTCTTAAGTGTTTATCCAAGAGAGAAGAGAGCACATGTCTACAAGCAGACTTGTATTCGTGTGTTCACACGAGCTTTATATGCAATATCACAACTGGAAACAACCAAATAGCCCCGACCAGCATGGATTTGCAAACTGTGATACATTTATACCATGAAATACTACTGTGATAAAAAGTAACAAATTATTGATATACACAATAACATGGATGAAACTTCAACAGTACTAAGTAAAAAAGAAAAAAACAAAAGGACCAGAAGGATACATACTGTCGGGTTACCTTTCTACAAATGTCTAGGAAATAAAACTAATACACAGTGACAGAAAGCAGGCTAGCTGCTGCCTCAGGACTGGAGATATGAGGGAAGTATTATAAGGGGAGCAAGGAAACTTGGCCATGATGGGTGGGCAGGTTCTTCATCTGAACTGAATAATGGCTGCTGCACAAATATACATGTATGTCAAAACCTACCACACTGTACTATATATACAGCTTGTTGCATGTCAATTATAACCCTAAAAAGCTGTTACATGTGACATGCTGCCCTGGAGGCTGCATGTCCAGAAGGATCTTTCAGCGCTTTGGTTATCTGAATACGGAACCTTCACTCACTCTCACAGGGTGAGTCAAGATTTTAAAATGTCATATGAGCAATACTGACTTCAATTTATTATAACATTAGTGCTATTAAATTCAAAATTCCCATTTATCCACACTGATCAAAATTAGCTAACCAACTGACAAAGCTGCTCTTTGTGCAAACAGAGCCCCGGCAGGGAAGTCGCCAAACCAGAATGGCAAATCAGCCTTTTCTATGACCATTTGGAAATTCATGGATACCTACAGCAGAGTCAGAGGTAAAAAGAAACCAATCCTAATTCCTTATATGTGAGTATATATTCTATGTAACAGCAGGAGCCAGGAAAATGGGAAGGGAGCATGGAGGTAAAGGGAAAGAAAGCGCCTGAAAGAGGGGGATAGCAGGAAACAGATGTTACCAAGGAGGAAATGGGGAAAATGGGGCATTCAACTGGGAAAGGAGGGAAGGACATACATGGAACCACGGGGGTAAAGAGGAAGAAGGGACTCAAGAGAGGGGAGATAATAGGAGACAGGTATTATCAAGGGGAAAATGGGGCACTTAAGCTGGGGAGGGAGGAAGGAGGAGGGAGTGGGAGGAGGAGAGGAGGGGATGGGGAGGGGGAGAGGGAGATAAAGTTGAGGTGGTATAAAAAGCCAGTGGGAAATGTATTAATTCAACCCCCCCCTCCCAAAAAATACACATATAATATCTGAACAAAAGTGCATGTGTATACCTGAAGGCTCTATAACAAGGAACAGAGTGCCAGACAGGAGAAACCTCCCTTTGAGTTGTTGGTCATGGTAGTCCAAGAGACTCCCAAAATAACACAGGCTATTGCCTCCCAGAACTTGAAGACTCTATTGCTGAAGATAGGACATACTTTGGACATAGGACTTGGAGCAAGGGATCTGGAAACAAACTGAAATCCTCTCTGAAGACTAGCTCTCATAGTTGCAGAGGATACCATGCAAGCTGCTAAGGGAGAAAATCAATGGTCCAACTCAGCTCCAAAGCCTAATAACCACAACTGGCACAGTAAACTATCTCTACTGGTGCACTGTTATCTAGAGGGTAATCAACAGCTATCTAATTGGACTTAAAGTCCTCTCAATGGGAGCGAACTTATGGGTAGCAATGTAAATATAGCCAAATAACATAAACATGGCTGGAGAGGTCACAGATCCTAGAGAAAACCCTATCTCTGTCATGTCTCTAGACAAATGAAATTTGTTACTGTGTGCTAAATATTGATCCTTATATTTACAGACAAGTATACCATACTCCACTCATCAAAGAAGCTTCTTTTTGCAACAGATAGAGGCTACTATAGAGTTCCACAACTGGTCACACACAGAGACTATATCTGAGAGATGCCCAATCCTAAATGACACATCTACAGTAGAACCTCTATGCCCAAAGCTCACAGAACATAGCAGAACTCAGTTCTCACCAGTGAAGCTTCCTCATACAATAGAGTGAAATGCACACAGAAGGCTACAAATATCTAAGTTTTAGAGAATAAAAGCCTGCAGAGTATGTGTCCCTGGTTAGAACTCCTATGAAACCTCACCCACCCATGGCTCAGGGACCATTTCAGAAGAGGGGGCAAAAAGATTGTAAGAGCCAGGGTTGGTGCATGAACATAAAGAAACAAGCTTTTAGGTCACTGGGAATTTGCTCATATGAACTTACAGTAATGGTGACAGCCTGCCCAAGACCCATGCTGACTCATCAGACAGAAACCCACATAGAATGAGAGAAATGGGCAGCAGGCCACAACCCCAGTCAAGGAACTATTGGCAACTGATCACTGCTGGGTGAGTGATAGATCTTCTTTAAGGGAGAGACTCTATATAGGCTGACTAGACTCCAGTGGATAAACTTGCACTGAGGGACATCTGGGTACAAATGCTTGACTGGAAAGGACTTAACATATATGACAGAATGTATGAACTCTGGTAGGGGGGATCTGGGGGGCACGGATGGGGGAAGGGTCTAAATTTGATTAAGATGTATTATATGAGATGCACAAAAACTCAATAAAACATTTTAAAGAAAAGAGAGACCAATGCACTTCAAACACACAGAACAAGACACTGAGGTAGAACTATAGGAGAACGAGGGAGGCAAGTGCAGGAGACAACGGCTATCAGCACAAGCACACTCTAGAATGTATTTTGGACTTAAGCTTCAGGGTGCACATTATAAAAAGTGACAAGTGGCTTGTAGTCTGAGTTGAAAGTTGGAGTTCGGGTGAAATATTGTCAGGTACTAACAAGCATTTGGGAAAACAGCATACAACAAACTTTACAATAAACCTACAGGAGCTGGAGTGATGGCTCAGTGGCTAAGAGCACTGGCAGTAGTGGCTCCTGCAGAGGACCTGGGTTCAGTTCCCAGCATCCACATGGCTAACAACTGCCTGGACCTCCAGTTCCAGGGGATCCCATGCCCTCTTCTGGCCTCTGTGAGCACTGCATGCATGTGATACACTTACATACATGCAGGCAACACATACATAAAGATGAATAATAAAACCCCCCACTTACTTCATAATACAAGTTTTTATTAATGGTTTCTGAGAGAAGCAAAGTGCAACTCTCTTTTCTATGTCCTCTAAAGGGGAAAACGGGACCCCTGGAAGTGTGACAAGATGAACTTAATGTATCAATCAAGTCCATCAAATGCCAGCCATACCCAGGAAAATCACTGAACTCTGGCCGTTTAAAAACACTGTCAGTTGGGCTGGACAGATGGCTCAGCAGTTAAGAGCACTGGTTGCTCTTGCAGAGGACCCAGGTTTGAATCCCAGTATCCACATGGCAGCTAACAACCATCCTTAACCCTAGTTCCAGGGAGCCAACACCCTCTTTTGAGCTCCTCGGGGATTGCACAACACAGGCATATATATATACATGCAGGCAATACACTCATACACATAAACAACAACAACAACAACAATAAAAACCCATGGTTGGCGGGGAGATGGCTCAGTGAAGAAAGGTGCTTGCTGCACTGATGACCTGAGTTTGATCCCTAGAGCCCCTCCCCTCCACAGAACAAAAAGCTGGATGCTATAGCCTACATCTGTAATCTCAGCACTTGGCTGACAAAATGTGGGTGGGTCACAGAGCTGCCTGAAGCTTGTGGGTCAGCCAGCCTGAGTACACAGCACGGCAGAAAGGAGACAGACCCTGACTCAACAAGGTGGAAGGAGAGAACTGAGTTCTGAAATTGTCCTCTGACTGCCACATGCATACTTTTACACACTCACACACCATACATCCACAATAACAATACATAAAAATCAATAAAACACAACATACGTACCATGAAAATTTTCCAAACACAGTAAATAGAGAAAAAGTAACCCAGGAAATTAAAATATTTTCCCTTGAAAGTTTTGGAGTATTCAATTCTCTCCTGAGGTAAAAAAAACAAAAAAAACATGGTTAGTCTTAGCAAAACATAAACTTTTTAAATTCATTTTTTTAAGTTTTTGAGACAGGGTCTCCCTGTAGCCCCAGCTGGCATGGAACTCACTATGTAGACCAGGCTGGCCTCAATCTCACAGAGATCCACCTGCCTCTGCCTCTTGAGTGCTGAGATTAAAGGCATGTGCCACCACATTCAGCTTAAAATGTAAACATTTTTAATAGAAGTATTCTTCCTCTACCATCCAGGCAGACTCAGTAAAACTCACATAGTAATAACATTAGAGGAATGGTAGGGGCTGGAGATGTTCAGTGGTTAAGAGTGCATACGGCTCTTGCAGAGGACCCATGTTTGGTTCCCAACATCAACCAGTGGTTAAGAGTTGGTTAAGAGTGCATACGGCTCTTGCAGAGGGCCCATATTTAGTTCCCAACACCGATGTATGGTGGCTTACAACCACCTGTAACTCCAGCTCCAGGAGATCTGACACCCTCCTCTGGCCTCCACAGCCACCTGCACTCATGTGTACATACCCTCCCCCATATGTATATAATTAAAAATAAAGTCTTTTAAAAAAAGAATGGTACTAGGGGTCATTTATTGAGTGCTTATTTTAAACCAGAGCCCAAAGCAACCTTCTTACATGAGCTACCTACTTTAATTTTTCACAACAGCCCTTTATAAGTATGCTCTATAACTAAATTTGCAGATGAGAAAACTGCATCTTATGGAGATTAAATAACTTGTTCAGGGTCATGCAGCTGGTGAGTGGGTTCAGGGCCCCCTTTATAGCTACCTTTGTGATGTTACCCTCAAAAGATTGGTTTGCAATCTTAAGAGACTTTGTGTATTTAAATTATATTGTGCTTTAGGTGTGCATAGCAAAGTTACTGATTAGTCAGGGCACTTCTTGCTCTGAGTTCTTTAGAACAAGCTAGACCATCGCAGATAGGCAGCTACCAAGCTTGTAATATGGCTAATTTGTAAACCAGAAGTGACTGTCTTTATTTCAGGTCAGAAGGAAGTAGTGTTGGTCAGTTTCCTACATGCTGAAAAGCCTCTTCTATCTCTTCAATTTTTTTTTTAATGTGTATGAGTGTTTTGCCTGCATGTATACAATGCTTGTGGAAACTAGAAAAAGGTGTCAAATCCTCCAGAACTGGAGTTAAGGACAGTTGTTAGCCACTATGTGGGTGCTGGGAACTGAACCCAGGTCCTCTGCAAAAGCAGTCAATGCTTTTAACTGCTGAGCCATTTCTCTAATCCTCATTATTATGAGTGTTCCAGAAAGGACTTTGCCAGTGACAGGAGTGATTCCACAAAGAGTAATCCCTCATTCCTAATGCCTTGCAGCTTGTTCAGAAGCTCTGAGGTATCTCTTGCATTGCCTGGTCACCGAGGACTCTGAAAAGCTATTTGGTCTTGTTATCTTTTCAACTATGTTAAAACCATAGCTCTGCTTCCTGGCTCTGTACCTTAGTAGCATATAGATCGGCTGTTTCCAGAAAAAGTTGTCTGCTTAGTTCTTCCAAAGCATCCACTTCCTGTTGAATAAGAGTAAGATCTGGTAGAAAATGGGGATCAAGGTTTAAATCACATAGAAGTTTTAAAAAATAGCAATAAGAAAGTATTTGTTTTGGGTTTCTTCTACAGAGCAGATCCCAGGAGCTGCCTGAGCTTCACTTGTGCTCCTCCATCAGGAGCACTTCTCAAAGCGCTTCCCCGTCTTTGCAAATATCTGCCACAGATTTCTCAGACAGAAGCTTTAGCATGCTTGTAGTTTGCTTTCTTTATTAAGTTAAACCAAATGCAACAATTCTCAAGGCTTTAAATGGCATTTAATAAGATCTACAATAAATCATAGTGTCATAGTATCTGAAGAATACCATGTTGGGAAAGGGTACTACTAAAGTATTTACTGAGTTTCAACTAGATGGGGGTACTGCCTTCTTTAGCTCTTTACTATCATCTTTTACTCTCCCACAATCCCAGAAGACGGTTGTTACCCATTTTGCATACAGGAAGGAAGCTTAGAGAGTTAAATAACTTGTTGAAAGTCACATAACTAATTGGGTGTGATGTAAAGTGGGATCTGCCTTACTCCACACGGGCCTGTTCTTTCCACTAAGCAATGCTATTTTCCAAGAACTCAGTGAGTTACTTCATTACTCTCCTTGTTATAGACATGAGTTCAGAGCGTAGGTGTTTTTATGATGTATTTTATTTATTTTAATTTTATGTGTATGCGTGTATTGCCTGCATCTAGGTAAGTGCACCCATGTCATGCAATGCCTGCAGAAGTCAGAAGAGGCTGTCAGATCCCCTGGGACTGGAATCACGGACAGTTAGCTGCCATGTGGGTGTTGGGATTTGAACCCGGGTCTTCTGCAAGAACAGTGTTCTTAACTGCTGAGTCATCTCTCCAGCCCCCTGTGATGTATTTCTTAAACCTATGCTTTGGCTTTTATTGGTTTCAAAATAATAAAAATAATAAGAACCTCTTCTACTTTAATCCAAATCTTCCTTCCACTGTGACTTTCCCACTGTTACCCAAATCAGCAAGTATCCTTCAGGTCCTCCCTCAACAGTGGCTGCTATTACCAAGACCCAGGACACTCAGCATCAGGGTGTAACTCTGTAGGTGTGTGTCTTCCACAAGCAGTCAACAAGCTCATTCTACCACTTAGCACTCGGCCAGAAAATAGGAGACACAACACTAGGTTCCTTGATTAATCATTTTTCCTTTTCTGCCATAAGCACCCTGGATTTGTCTTATTCTTCTCTGCATGTGACACCAGAATGACTTCATAATCTATAGCAATGCTCTACATCCTTCAACTGGCTTACCTGGGCCTTGTAGTCCTGACCTGACAGTCTCGGGGTCACATACAGATCTGGTTACCCAGATTTGGGAATTAGTCAACTCCAGAACCAGCAGTATGTATTTTTCTATCTCTTAGATAAATATAAATGGAGATAAGTTTTTTCTTTCTGTCTTTTTTGGACAGGGTCTCCTTTAGCCCCAGCTGGCCTCAATCTCACAGAAATCCACCTGCCTCTGCCTCCCAAGTGCTGGGATTAAAGATGTGTACCACATCTGGCTTCCACCTTTTTTTTTTTTAAACCAAAAAGTTATAGATACAGAACCACTTGAAACCTGTGCATGTTAACAGGGTTAGAAATGGGCCCTTGCCACTGCATATATGAACCACACATTTCAGGGTGCCATTATGCTTTCTGGTTTCATAGAGATGGGAAACAGAACAGTGTAATGGGAAGAACTGTGATGCAGAGACCACAGTTCTGGTCCTACATGTGCCACAAACCAGCCTGACTAACCTCTCTGGTCTGTGTTCTGATCTGTAAAGGGGAAAGAATGACCTTTCAGGTCCCCTCCAACTCAGAGACAATGGTTTGTTATTATGTATGGGGCTAGATAGATGAGTGTACCTACAGTGCTTCCTAAGCCCAGCCTGGGCCAGCCTGGACGCTGATGTAGTAGTCATGTACTCTAGAAGGGACCAACCAAATACTATTTTTTCTTTTGCCTTTGGTTCAGAGTGGAGAAAAAGAATCAGGCAGAGGAAGAAAGGATACTTTCACTTCCTGGAGCTGATGTCCTAACGCTCTTTATCATGCCCCAGAATCTTGATGGCCTGTTATGCACTTCTCCCTTCTGGAACATGACTCTCCGTGCAATTGCCATCCTGAAAAAGAAAACATAAGTCTGAGCAAGGAAATGTGACCCCCCGCAGCCCGCTTTCCCCTACTTCCCAGTCTCACAGCTGACTCTGAAGTTCCACTGGAGAGCACAGTGATGTGGCCAGGAAAGGAGCTGGGAATGTGGCAGTAGGCATACATCTAGGGACTGGCTCTGCTACTTAGAAGCTATGAAACCTATGGTTTCACTTCCTCACTTCTGGATGGTTGTAAAAATTAATGAAATAACCTAAGAAGTCACATTGTTAACTTCAAAGTACTACACACAAATAGTTAGAATTTAAGGAGAAAATAAAATAGCTAAGAAAGCTGGATAAAGGGATCAGGTGCAGAGGAGGAACTCAATAAAAAGCATCTAAAAAGGAAAAAACCCACATAATTAGGACCTCTTAACTCACTGCAGACCACCCCGTTCCATGACTGCAGCCTGTCCCACTGCTGGATAAAGTGACAGAAACGCCAGTCCTTCCTCTCCTCTGCTGCAGAGGATTCAGTGGCAGCTGCTGGCATGGTCCAGTCCATCACAAATGTATGAAAAACAAGGTCCTCGTGAGGTTAAAAAGCATACAAATGATTATTTGAAGGGTGTAATGGGGCAAACTCCATAGGCCTAAAATGAACCAGGCTGGGTCTAGTGGTGATAGGAGAGTGGAACCACAGAAAAACTTAAGGTGAACATTTTTGGGTGACAAGATGAAAATAATGAGGAAGCAGTGACATTGGAATTTGTGTCTGGGATTGATAGGAAGAGCACCTATGGAATCAAATACCAGATGGTATTCTATGGGCTAAAAATGTAAAGAATCAGCTAAAAGGACATTCACAATAAAGATTGTTAGACGTGTCACCGTGGTGACTTAAACTGTTTCCCCTCAGAATTACCTTTGCCTAGATACTGAATGAATGAAACACGGCTCCAAGTGTGTTTTCTGTCTTTCCTTACAAACATTCCCTGGAACTTGGCAAGTTGGGAAGATGTATAAGGAAATAAGAAAAGGCTCAGATAATAGCAGCCTTAAGACTCAGTCATGTTTTAATGAGACTGCTGAACGGGTATGTGAAGAGGTTCTGTTCTCATTGTATGCTTTGGCTTAACAAGCGGGCTTAAAGGAGAGGCAGTTGGAAGAGGGAGGCTGAAGGCCATTTCTAGTCCTGTCAGTCTTTTAGCTCCGACAATCACTGGAGGCTGTGGTATTGACCTAGCTATACAGGTAAAGGTGCGTGCACTGGGCAGTGACGGCTCAACAGACAAGAAATGGAATGTGCAGAAGTGA
This sequence comes from Nannospalax galili, assembly GCF_000622305.1. Taxonomy (NCBI): domain Eukaryota; kingdom Metazoa; phylum Chordata; class Mammalia; order Rodentia; family Spalacidae; genus Nannospalax; species Nannospalax galili. Next base: position 896,673 of record NW_008332653.1, on the reverse strand, counting down.
AAGTTGGCTACACAGACAAGCATGACATCATTTGAAACAGTTCACTTTCACTTTTGATTTTAATTACCTAATTTTATTTAAAAAAAAAAATTTAATTTTATGTGTATGAGTGTATTGCCTGCATGTATGTGAGTGTACCGTGTCGTGCAATGCCGCAGAGGTCAAAAGAGGGCTTCGGATTCCCCTGGAACTGGAGTTAAGGATGGTTCTAGCCGCCATGTAGGTGCTGGGAATCGAACCCGGGTCCTCTGCAAAAGCAGTCAGTGCTCTTAACCGCTGAGCCATCTCTCCAGCCCCTAAATACCTAATTTTAAATCAATTTTGCTCTTATTAAATAAGCTGTAGATAAAAATAAATCTATATACATAAGAACAAAAGGTACCATCAAACTTTCTGAGATGTGTTTTTTTTTAAATTTTTAAATTTTATTTTATGTGTATGTGTGTATTACCTGAAGTGAGTGTACCCATGTTGTGCAATGCCCGCAGAGGTCAGAAGAGGCTGTTGGATCCCCTGGGACTGGAGTTATGGACAGTTGTTAGCTGCCATGTGGGTGCTGGGATTCAAACCCTGGTCTTCTGTAAGAACAACCAGTGTTCTTAACCGCTGAGCCATCTCTCCAGCCCCTGAGCTGTGGTTTTAAAATGTATGAAAACAAGGCCAGGTGCATGCCTTTAATCCCAGCACTCAGAGGCAGAGGCAGGCAGGTGGATCTCTATGAGTTCAAGGCCAGCCTGGTCTACATAGTGAGTTCCAGGCCAGCTGGGGCTACAGGAAGACCCTGAATGAAAACAAATACCATAGCATAGAAGTAGACACTTTTATCTTTAACTTTCTTCAGCATCTCAATGTCATTATCACTGCTGTCTTTTCTTAACAAGGCTGTTTCACAATAAGAAATGATTTGTTCATGACTGGAGGCCATTAAAAAATTCAAAATACGAAAGCAGAAGAAGCACCTGACTGAGTGGAAGCATCACTGGAGGAAGCTGAAAATGGCTCTAAATAAGTTCTACTGTTTTCTGGTTCTCATTTCTGGGTTCAGCCATTTCTTTTCTTTTTAACTTAAAACTTAAAAAAGGGGACGGTGGTGGTGGAGAAATGGCTCTGCAGTTAACAGCACTGGCTGTTCTTGCAGAGGACCCAGGTTCAGATCCCAGCATTTACATGGCAGCTAACAAGTGTCCATAACCCCAGTTCCAGGGGATCTGACAACCCTCTTCTGGTCTCTGTGGGCACTGCATGACATGGGTGCACTTACATGCAGGCAAAACACTCGCACACAAAAAATAAAAATAAAAAAAAATTTTATTTGTGTATGTGCATGATATGTGGGTGGGTGTGTTTGCTACATCATGTGTGTGGAGGTGAGAGGACAACTTTCAGGAGTTGGTTTTCTCCTTCTACCACCTGAGTTCCGGGGATGGAACTCAGGTCTCCAGGATTGGTGGCAAGAACCTTTATCCACTGAGCCATTTCACTAGCCCATAAGAACTTTGAATTTTGAGCTAACTGTACATTCACATATGTTTTTAAGAAGTATAGAGATTCCATGCATCCTCTGCACACATTTCCAGTGCTATAAGATATTGACATTGAAATAGTCATGATACAGTACCTCTCTATCACGCCGAAGAGACTTCCGTTTTTTTTCTTGGATAGCCCACATCTCTCCCACCATCAATTGCTCAACCTCTGACAACCACTAATTGGTCTTCTATTTCTATAAATTTTCCATTAAAACTGTGTGTACAGTTAGGATTAAACAGTATGTATCCTTTGGCAAATGGTCTTCTTTCTACTAAGTAAAAAATTCCATTCAGTTTTTTCGTGTTGTTCTGTGCATTGGTAGTGTGTTCATTTTTATTGTTAAGTAGTATTCCACAGTATGGCTGTACTACAATGTGTCTGACCATTCACTCATTAAGGCTATCTGGGTTACCTCTAGTTTTGGGGCTACTATGAATAAAGCTGTTGTATCCATTTTTGTATGATCATAGAATTTCATTTCTTGGTATAAATGCCCAGAAGTTCAATTTCTGGAGTCAGTTATTGGCATATTTAGTTCTTTTAAAAGAGCTAAACTGTGTTCCAGTTACTTAATAGCCTATGTGCTCAATGGTAATGCATGTGTGGTTCAGTTTTCTGCATTCTTATTAGTATTTTGTGTAGTCACCAGTCTAAAAAAAAATTATGGGTACACGTGTGTCTGTGTGTAGGTAGAAGAAGGTGTCAAAGTCCTCAGAGCTGGAGTTATAGGTAGCTGTGAACAGCTGTGGAAGCTAGGACTTGAACTTGGGTTCGCTGTAAGAGCAGTACTTGCTCCTAACCTCTGAGCCATTTCTCCAGGCCATTGTTACTACTGATGTTAGTCATTTTAAATGTACAGTAACTTTACTGTGACTCTAACTGCATGTCCTTAATGTCTACTGTTGAATATTTTTTTCATATACGTGAATGCCATCCAAATGATTTTTTGCCCACATTCTAAATTGTAGTTCTTTTTAAAGAGTTTTTGGAAGTTTCTTCTTTTTTCCTTTTTTAAAATTTTATTTTTAATTATGTGCATATATGCATGTCTGTGTATAGGTATGTGCATGTGTGTTTGGGTGCCCAAGGAGGCCAGAAACATTGGATCTCCCAGGAGCTAAAGTTACAGGTAGTTGTGAGCTGCCTGACATGGGTACTGGGAATCAAACTTAGGTTCTCTAGAAAAACAGTACGTGCTCTTAACCACTAAGCCATATTTCTAGTCCCCTCTTTTTGTTTTTTTAAAGTCTAGATGTGGGACTGGAGAGATGGTTCAGCAGTTAAAGAGCACCAGGTTTGGGTTCCAGCTCCCACATGGCAGCTGGCCACTGTCCTTAACAGGTTATCTGATGCCCTCTTCTGACTTCCACAGGCATTGCATGTATGTGGTGCACTTATATAACAAGCAAGCAAAACACACATTAAAAAAAAAAATTAGGGGTCTAGATGCTAATCTTGTCTTAGATACGTGGTTTGCATGTATTTTCTCCCTGTCAGTGGCTTATCTTTTCATCTTTTTCTCAAGGTCCTTCACAAAGCAACTATTTTTAATTTTGATGGAGTTCAGTTTATCAATATTTCTTTTTATGGACTTTATTTTGGGGATTAAGTAAAAGAATTTTTGCCTGGCTCTAGATCTCAGATTTTTTTCCCTATAAGTTTTACACCTCACATTTAAGTTCAATATTTACCTTGAATTCATCTTTCTATATATTTTGAAACTTAGATATGGATTTTTATTGAGAATTTCATAGTGTTTTTTATCATATTCACCTCCAACTCCTCTCCATTACTCCTCCCAGATCCATTGGGAGCACAGTTCCCTGAAAGATCAGAAAGCAAGAATTCTGGGGATTCAGGTCCACTCTTGGCTACTGAAACTGATGCTGATTCTTATTCAAATATAGCGATGATGTGGCTTAGAAACTCTGCACTCTACTATTGTTTCAAAGCAGCTATGGCTGGTGCTGAAATTTCACTACTCAGTGCATTTTGTCCCCTCCTGATCAATTTTAAAAGAGGGCTGGCAAAACCTAACTTAGGGTTAATAATTTTCTTCCAGTATGACAAGTGAGAAGAGATTCCTCCTCCCACCTGGTATTGTCACTTTTTTGAATGGTACTCTTCGTGTACATCACTTTGCTATGGTCCTCTACAGTTGAAGCAAATTATGAGTAATTGCCAAAATGTTGTTCAATATTGCTAAGTGGGAAGGACCCCAGTGCTGTTGTGTTAGCTATCTATATACCCTGTTAGCTCTACTGGGAGAAGGGCTTTGCTAATCAAGAAGGCTAATTCTTCTGAGAGCCTCTCAAATTACTAATGAATCTTACAGGACCATAACTACCCTAACTGGACATGGTCTTATGGAGGATTTGGGCTATAGAGAAATGTGTATGGGCCAGAGTCTCTCTCTCTCTTCTCTCTCTTCTTTCTCTCTCCTCTCTCTCTGTCTCTCCCTCCCTCCCTCCATCCCCAGCTGTCCTGGAACTCACTATATAGACCACGCTGGCCTCCAACTCACAGAGATCTGCCTGCCTCTGCCTCTCAAGTGACCATGCCCAGTTGTGAGTTATCTTTTTAATGTATAAAATAAATACTATAAAAGGAAGAATAACACTGGGAACCAAAGTAGTATTCCTACATAAGTATCTTTCACCATTGAGTAATCGTCCTTTATTGTTATAATTTTTAGAAACTTAAGTTTATTTACATTCATGTAAAATACACTATGCAGACTATAAATAAAATATATGTAAGCAACATAAATGCATACTTATATGTCTACCTTTAATACTTCAGTACAAATGGACATGGATAATTGGTAAATTGAAGCCTCTTTATCATTCTAATGTCTACTGCTGTCTCATACATTAAGGTTTCTTTGACTGGACTATGGATCAAACTATAGAAATGTGTAGTAGAAGGGAATAGGAAGTGCAAATATACTTGTGCAATTTGAAACTCTCATTGCCTTTTATATATGAAAAATTCTAACTTTAATCAAGACAGTAGACTAATGAGTTTCATTAGTGTAACAAATGACTGTTTTTTTAAATCATTCTATCCCCATCGCCTAGAACAGTGTCTGGCAGAGACTAGGTTTTCTAAAATGAAATGAATGAGTCTACGAAGACAAAATATGAAAACCAAATGATTATCCTCATGATTATTAGTAAGTTGGGTAAGCTGTCTTTAGGTACAACTCACTGTTCTAAGGGATGTACAAGTCTAACACATTATCATCTCCTTTTCTGGGGTACAGAATAAATATTATAAAATTTCTATATAAGTATCTCTGTGTACACAGAGTGATCAACAAGTTAAGCTGATGAAGATAGCTTTCACCTCTTTCTAATATCTGTCAAATTAACCTTTATGTGCTTATTAAAGACATTATGTAATAGATGCTAATTTAAAATGACATTATTTTGAGGCTTAAAAATTCTTACTAGTCTGTTATCATATTTAAAAAAATATGGTAAATTTTTTAAATTAAAAAAAAAATTAAAAATCAAGGCACAGAGACATTAAGTACCCACTTCAAGGTCACGCTGTAAGGTGTAGGCCAAGGTTTCAAATGCAGACAGCTCATTTCAGAGTGCTATGCTTTTGCTTATTGTGACATGGATTTATATAGAATGCATTTTGGAAACATCTATTTTAGAAGTACTTTTTGGGAGGACAGCTAGATGGCTCAGCAGATAAAGGTACTTGTTGCCATGCCTGATCACCGGAATTCAATCCCTAGACACATGGTAGAAAGAGCTGACTTGACATGCATGCTGTGGCTCTCATATACCCATATACAAGTACACACACACAAGTAAATAATGTAATGAAAAATATTTGTAAAGTACATTTTTTGATAATTTTTATGTAGCTGTTTTTCTGGATTGAAATATCCTGTGCTGGAAGCTTCAGTTGTCAACTTGACAAACCTGGGAAGAGGGAACCTCAACTGAGGCATTGCTTCTGTTGGATTAGCTTGTGAGAGGCATTTACTTAATTGCTAATTGATGTGGGAGGGCCCAGCCCATTGTGGGTGGTGCCACCCCCTACAGTGTTCCTCTGCAGTCTGCTCCATGCTTCAGTTCTATCCTCAGATCTCTGCCTTGAGCTCCTGCCTAACATCCCTCAGTGTTGGATTGTGACCTGAGAGCTGTAAGTGGAAATAAACTCTTTTCTTCTCAAGTTGTTTTTGTAAATGTTTTATCAGAGTAAGAGAATGCTAACTAGAACACATTCCATTGTGGAGGGAAGGAGAGTGCTCAGAACTTTAAGAAACTCACAAGATACAAGACTCTGCTGGAGGCAGGTGTGTGCCTGGGTAAGTTCTTCAGTAATGGAGCTGCCTACAAATTGGGAAACCAGTGTTGAAGCTTTCATGAGTTGTAACCCACGTTGGGGTGGGCTTTTTAGTGATGTAACTGCTAGAGTCACCCATGCTTTTATAAGGAATCCATCTCATAGGTTGACCAAGTTGGACTTTGATGGAATTTCTTTACTTTGTCTGACATAGACAGAAACAAACTCCCAGGAAAAATATTTGAACAGTAATACAGACACAATGCCTATAAGACTTAAAGGTTCTTAAGTAGCTGGAGAAATAGAAGTTGAAAAGATCTAAGTCAAGCACGGAAAGGTTTTAAAAATGTAAGAAAACAACCTTAAAATATTCACCCTTGTCCTCTGTATACTGACATTAAATAAATGTGGGAAAGATCAATGAAAACAACAAAAAAAATTCTACCCTTCAAATATAAAACTTATTCGAACAATTTATCTAAAGAGAAATGCTAAGATTCAGAAAGCTGAATTTGAGAGCTTTTTTTCCTCTAAGACTGGACAATAGTAAATCTTTGGTGGCACCTTATTCTATAATAAAACTGAGTAAGTAGATGTTTCATGCCAGCACCAATTCACCGTCACTTTACTACGGAGCCATTTCATCAGGGTGCATAGTGTTCAAAGTGCTGACCTCACCTTTTCTTTTTGCTTATGATCATATCCATGGTTTGGAGAAGTCGTCGTTCCAGGGCGAGGATATCAGTGTCAGTCACATTCCTATAATAAGCACAAACTGTTGGCAATGTTTTTGGGTTCCACTCTTGGGCATAATGCAAGCCAATATGATAAAACATAAACCCCAGCTGTTACCCCAAAATTCAGGGATCAGCCTTTCTAGAAAATATTAAAATGGCTCTATTAGGCTAAGCTGCCTGGATTGTCATTTCTTACAGCAAATTCATCTGGTGTCCCAGGGCAGCAGAAGGGACCTCATGACCTCACAGTCATTCTCAGCTTTGACCCTATGCTTATTTGGCACCGTTTCCTACTGCTGTACTTTGAGGAGGAGCCGAATGGCTGAGGTTAGGAGTCACTCATATTGCTGTCCATGAAAAATATGCCTTTAAGAACTGTGCATGAACAAGGCGTGGTGGTGCATGGCTTTAATCCTAGGACTTGGGATTTCTGTGAGATAGAGTCCAGCCTGGTCTATAAAGCGAGTTCCAGGCCAGCTGTGGCTACAGGGAGACCCTATCTCAAAAAGACCAAACAAACAAACAAAAAAGAAAATCCACGACCCGCCCCCCAATCCCAAAAAACCTGTGTGAAGGCTGGAGGGGTGACTCAGTGGTTAAGAGTACTGGCTGCTCTTACAGAGGACCTGGGTTCAATTCTTAGCACCCACATGGCAGCTAACAACCCTCTGTAACTTTAGTTCCAGGGAATCCGAATTCCTCTTCTGACTTCCATGGGCATTGCACAACATGGGTGCACTTATATACATACAGGTTCTCCCATAGACATGAAATTAAACAAAACAAAACTGTATGTGGGCAAGAGATATGTTACTTAAAAATAAAAGAGTCACATGTGGTGGCACATGCTTATCATCCCAAGAGGTGGAAGCAAGAATTTAAGGCTAACCTGAGCTACATAGTGAGATGTTGTCTGAAAAAGAAGTGTGTGTGTGTGTGTGTATGTGTGTGTGTGTGTGTGTGTAAAATGGGAGTGATGGCTTAGCTGTTAAGAGTACTAGCTACTCTTGCAGTGGACCCAGGTTTGGTTCCTAGGACCTATATGGCAGGTCACACCCTCTGTAACTCCAGTTCCAGGGAATCCAATGCCCTCTTCTGGCCTCTTTGGGAATTGCAGGCACATGGTGCACTTTACATACATGCAGGCAAAACAGTATAAACAAAAAACAAAAATAAATTTTAAAAAAGACGTATTTAGGAAGATTATAGGTCAACGCCCACAGGTACAGAGGAAGAGAATAACAAAAAGATACTGTCATAGCTGGAGTATGCAAATACTAAAGCTGTAGTGTAAGGCATACACATTCAAATAACGGGGAAAAAGAAAAGAGACAAACGTTACCTGAGGAAGTAGGACATGTATGTGTATGGACAGTTGACAGCACCAAATCCAGAAAGCAGAGCCATGAATGTCACCCCAATCACACCTACCCGGCTGATGAGCTGTTCTATGGACAAGATCCCTACAAAATCAATGCAGATAGAATGGTGTTGATCTGTGCCATGAAATCAAACATTACATAAAACATCAAAATCAAAATCATCAACTTACAACCAATATTTATGACTTGAAGTACCAAAACAGTGATTTCTATTTTATTTTATATGCAGTTACTTATGTTACATATGTTTTATTTTAAAAATGTTTTTCATTGTATCATTTAATTACTGTGTGTGTGTGTGTGTGTGCGTGTGTGTGTGTGTGTACTTGTTCATACTGTGGTGTGAGAGTGGAGGAGATGGTTCTCTCTTTTCACGTGTCCCAGGGATGGGAACTTTGGCTGTCAGGCTTGGTGACAAGCACCTCTGCCTGCTGAGCCATCTCATCAGCCCGCTACGTAAGTTCTAAAAGCTACATGTTTCCTCTGACCCAAATGCTGGATAAGTTTCCCTCAAATCCCTGCTGCCAGGTGATGAGTGCACATGGAAGGACTGTGAGTGGCAGCTCTGGACACTGCTGCTCTCAACACTCATTCCAATTGCTTTAGCTTTTCTTTCTGTATCACAGGATCCAGAAAGCCAAAGTACTTTCTCAGGCTTCCTTGAGGCTAAGGCTCAAAGTCTTGTTAAGTTTCACCAAATTGACATGCCCATGTGAGAAGTGAGCAGCCAGCAGTGGGTATGGTAAGCAGCTGGACAGAGGTTCTGTGGCTGGTCCCAGATGCTACAGGTCCTAAAGGCAGGGTTCCCTGTGTGGGGTTCCCAGGTCATTACTGTGGCACAGCTGGATGCTTTTCTTCACTGTGCAGCAGATAAACCTGGCCTAGGAACAAGCCACTTTCTGCTTATTGTGGTTTGAATGAGAATGTCCCCCATAGGCTCCAAGTTTTTGGATATTTTGTCCCCACTTGGTGGTGCTGTTCTGGGAGGTCTTAGAAGGTATGGCCATGCTGGAGGAAGCATGTCACTGGGGGCAGGCTTAGAGAGTTCTTAAGCCTCACAGGGTCTCCAGTCACTCTCTGCTTCCTGTGCCGACTGGAAGACGTGAGCCTCTGCTTTCTGCTCCTGCTCTGGCCACCTCCTGCCACCCTGCCACCATGCCTTCCTGCCATGACAAATTCTAATTCCCCTGGAACTGTAAGCTCAAATAAACTCTTACTTTTATAAGTTACCTTGGTCATGGTGTTTTATCACAGCTACTGAAAAGTAACTAACGCAACTAGTTACTGTGGATTTTTGTTTTCTGCAATAAAGATCCTGATGCATACAGGATAGTGAATGAACACATGTGCATTTAAGAAAGTTTAGTAGGACACTGCTTTTATTTATTTAATTAATGAATTAGGGTTTTCATTTATTTGTTTATTGAGATAGGGCCTCATTACATAGCAATTTCCTGCATTTGCTTCCTGAGTGCTGAAATTATAGGCATGCCCCATCATGTTCAGCCTATATATTGTCATCAGCTTAGAAATTAAGATACTGCTAAATTCACTAAATGGACTCAGTGCATTACACACAAAGACACAGACACACAGACATACACGTTTATAAATGTATGTACATATGACAGTGATGGTGGGGAAGAGGATGGGAGGTTGAGGGGGTAGGGGACAGGGAGGAGTAGGTGGGGCTGGGCAGCAAGGAAATAGTGCAGGGACAATGTAGGAAACTTTCAAAAAGTAACAAACTTTCTTCTGTTTAAAATAATTCTTTTATGAGAAAAGATGATTTTTTCCCAAAAATTTCCTTAGTAGCTGTTTTGTGGAACCTCTCTTTCCCTAAACAAATACATTCCCTAAAGACAGAAAGAATTTTTTTCTTTTGAGATTGAGTCTCACTGAACTGGCAGGATAGTTTCAATCGCACAGCTGCAACTTGTCCTCCCACCTCATTTTCTTGAGTAGCTGTGCCACTACCCTAAAGATAATTGTATGCCACTTGGGCAATGACCATTTGGCTTTTGGGACACAGACCTCTTTGGAAGTCTGATTATAGGTTATTAACACCTCATCTTCAAATAAATATACTGCTATAGGGACCAGTGAAAGGGCTCAGTGATTAAAGGGGCCTGCTGCCAAGCCAGACAACCTAAGTTCGATCCTTAGGATCCACACGGTGGAGAGAACTGACTCCCACTAGTTGTTTTCTGACCTCAACACAAACAGTGGCATGCACATGTTTACACACACACACACACACACACACACACACACACACACACAAATAAGAATGCACTTAAAAACTTACCAAAAAAACCCTTACAACCCCCCCAAACCCCCTCCCCAACTGCTGTGGTTTAGAGGGTAGAGGTGCCTGCTGTCAAGGCTGACAACATGAGTTTGATTCCTGGAACCCACATAATAGGAGAAAACTAACTGCTGAAAGTTTCCCTCTGACTTCCACATGAGCACTGTGGTGGTGCCCAGTCATAAGATTAAAATAAAAAAAGATAGGACCTAGTTGAGAGTCTTCCAGTGATAAGAAGACAGATCTTGAGGAGGACTCGGGGACAAAGACACCTCTTCTTCTTTTGCTTTGTCTCCTGGCTGTCAGAAAGCCAGCTGTTTCCTTTCTATGACCTCTCACTATGATGCCCTGTCTCACAACCAGGTCCAAGAGCAACAGGCCAACTAACCATTTCAATCAATTTCTAAAATGGTAAGCTAAAATAAACCTTTCTTCTTTTAAATATTTTATTATTTTTATTTTATGTATATGAGTGCACTGTCTGCATGAATCTGAGTACACTTGTGTCATGCAATGCCACGGAGGTCAGAAGCGGGCTTTGGATTCCTCTGGAACTGGAGTTAAGGACTATTTGTAGCCGCCATATAGGTGCTGGGAATTGAACCCGGGTCCTCTGCAAGAGCAGTCAGTGCTCTTTAACTGCTGAGCCATCTCTCCAGCCCCAAACCTTTCTTTTTTTGAAGTTGATTATCTCAAGTATTATTTTTAATGATTTACTTGTTAAAATTATGTGTGTATGGGGCCTAGTCCATGCCTTTAATCCCAGTACTCGGGAAGCAGAGGCAGGCAGATGTCTGTGAGTTTAAGGCCAGCCTGGACTACATAGTGAGTTCCAGGCCAGCTGGGGCTATGGGGAGACCCTGTCTCAAAAAGAACAACAACAAAATAAATAAAATTATGTGTCTATGTGTGTGTGTCTTTGTGGGGTATGTGCACATAAACGCAGGTGCCTGTGGAGGCCAGAAGAGGGTGTCAGATCCTTTGGAGCTGAAGTTACAGGCAGTTGTGAGCTGCCTGATGGGTGTGCTGGGAACTGCAATCAGGTCCTTCCACAAGTAGTATACACTCTTAGCTGCTGAGCTATCTCTCTAGCCCTTGCCTCAGGTATTTTGTTATAATAACAGAAAGTTGACTGACAGACATAAAAGTATGCTCCTATAATTCCCATGCGAAGCAAACCAGTACATGGTACCCCTTAAGATGAAGGAAAAAATCTGTTTCAAATACTTTTTAGAGAAGTAAATTACTGTATTTCCCACAATCAAGGGTTTTTAAAAGGTAGTTTTGTTTTCCAAAATTAGAAAACTAAACAGCTCCTCTTCTCACTTCTACTTCCTTAGACTCACCATGTTTTGGGCTGAGTATGGGAAACGGATCTCCCAGTTTCCAGAAGAAATACATAAATGTCAACCATAAGAGACAGGAAAAGAGCAGTCGTTGTTTATGCACTAGAACAGAGGATACAAGATGGTTAGGCAGAACAGACACCTATTAGAGAGTTTGTTCTACTTAAAAATATGAGCTTCTGCTAATTAATACCTGACTGACTTGTTCACTTGGCAAATGGTGGAAAGATAATTCTTGGTGAAGCCCTCCTACCACCATTAGAGATATTTTTTCTGAAATTACAATATGGACTGAGTTAAAAGAGACATTATAGGGGGCTGGAGAGATGGCTCAGTGATTAAGAGTGTGTGCTGCTCTTGCAGAAGACCAGATTTCAGTTCCCAGCACCCACATTGGGTAGTTCACAATTGCGTTTAACTCCAGCTCTAGAAGAATCTAACACCTCTCACAACTGCCTATAACTCCAGCTCTAGAAGAAGCTAACACCTCTGGCCTCCTGAGCACCTGAACTTATGAGCACATACCCACACACAGACACATAATTAAAAATAAATTTTAAAAAGACATTCTAGAAGCACCTGTGGCAGGACGCATAATCTACTTACTCATACAGAATTGATTGATTGATTGATTTTTCTGAGACAGGGTCTGCCTGTAGCCCCAACTGGCCTGGAACTTGCTATAGTAGACCAGGCTGGCCTTGAATTCAGAATTCTGCCTACCTCTGCCTCTTAAGTGCTGGGATTAAAGGCATACATTACTATGTCTGGCCAGAATTTATTTTACAACTGTTTTAAGACATGTGGTGTCCCCAGACAGCAGTAGTAAATATAGAAATGAAGCTGCCTACAATTCCACTCTCCATTAATTCGTACTCCAATCTGTGTGTTGATGTTAGAAGGCAAAATACTTACATAGTTGGATGTTACTCATGATAAAGTAGCCAATGTAGAAAGGTACCATGAAAACCAAAATGAACAGAATTATATACAGGTTCATTTTCCAGTGGAAGTAACGGGAGCTGAAATAAAGACCAAAGACCATCACTGGGAGGTGGGGAATGTGCATTTCATGGTTTTATCTTTAAACTATTATAGAGATGCTATGAACATTAGTGTACCATGAACATAATATGACCAGGTTTTTCTCTTTACACAGAGGTGGAGTGGAATGGCTACACCATATGGTAAATTTATATTTAATCTCTGGAGGCAGTCCTATTGTTTCTCAGTGTGGTTACATCACTTTACATTTGCCCTAGCAGTGCTGAGGAGTGCAGTTTTCTTTACCTGCAACACCACTTGCTATTTATTGTCTGTCTTTTGGGTTATGGCCATCCTAGAGGAAATAGTATGTTACTGTGGTCTTGTGTTTCTCTGATGGGTAATGAACTGGACCATCTTTTCATGCGCTTATTGGACATCTGTACATCATCTTTGGACAAATGCCTATTTAGACTTTTGTACACTTTTTATACTGTGCTCTTTTTTTTCCTTTTGTAGTACTGGAGACAACCTAGAATTTTATACATGCTAGCTAATCACTACCACTGAACTATATTCTCAGTCAGTCCTTTGTCTAACCCCTTCCCAGGCCTTTTTGAGACAGGGTCTCTCTGTAGCCCCAGCTGGCCTGGAACTCACTATGTAGACCAGGCTGGCACTGAACTCACAGAGATCTACCTGCCTCTGCCTCCTGAATGCTGGGACTAAGGGCACGCACCACCATGCTCAGCCCTCTGTACACTTAGACCAGGCTGGCCTTGAACTCAGAAATCCACCAGCCTCTGCCTCCTGAGTGCTGGGATTAAAGGTGTGTGTTGCCTTTTTATTATTGACTTGTAATATATTCCAGAAAGAAAATCCTTATGAGATAGGTGATTTGAAATAATTCTCTCTATTCTTGGGATAGCTATTCATTTTCTTCATGGTTTTATCTTTCTATTATGACTGATAGTAGCCTGGCTTGGTATGTATGGTTATTAAGAATTTGTAGAACATTGGTCTATGCCCTCCTAGCTTTCAAAATCTCCATTGCAAAGTCAGGTGTTATTCTGATAGGCCTGCCTTTTATGCGATTTGGTCTTTCTCTCTTGCAGCTTTCAGTATCCTCTCTTTGTTCTATACATTTAATTTTTTGATTATTATGTGATGTGGGAATTTCTTTTCAGGTCCTATTTGGTGTTCTGTATGCCTCTTGCATCTTGACAGGTATCTCCTTCCTTAGATTTGGCAAATTTCCTTTTATGATTCTGTTGAAGTATTTTCTGTACCTTGTACCTGGGTTTCTTTTTCTGTATCTATGATCCATAGTTTTGATCTTTTTATAGTATCTGAGTTCATACACTTTTTGTTCCTGGGTTTTCTTAGATTTAGCATTGTCTTTGACTGAATGATCCAATTCCTGTACCTCATCTTCAAGGCTTCATATTCTCTTTTCCATGTGATTTATTCTATTGGTGAGGCTTTCAACTGAGTTTATTTTACTGACAGTTTCTCATTTTAGGTTTTATTTCAGTTTGAGTTTTCTTTAGAAATGACATTCTATTTTCATATCTTAGATTGTTTTATTTCATTCAGTTGTTTGTGTTTTCATGGTCTTCATTCAAGAATTTATGTGTGGCCCTTTTTGAGTCTGCTGAACATATTCATAATTGCTATTTTGAAATGTTTGTGTTGTGTATCAGGGAACACTGTGGTGAGTATACTGATTTCTGGAGGAGACATGCTGTCTTGGTTATTCATACTTATGTTTTTGAGATTGGACTTAGGCATCTGGATATTTGTTTGCTGTTACCTCAATGTGTCAGGTTGAAGACCAGTGTCAGATGTGTTCCCTGTGCAGCTTGGGATATGTGGACTTCTAAGCCCAGGAGCAAACCTTCTGTAGAGGTAGATTTTCACTGCCAATTTTCAGAAGTTTGTGGAATGCTCTCAGGGTTCTACAGGTGGTCCTTCGGTGGCAGAAGCTGGGGTCACAGTAGGATTGTTAGCAGTGCTCCCAGGGGGTTGGGAGGAAGGATGCCACACCAACCTCAGGTGGAGGGAGGTGGGGTAGAGGTTGGATTGGAAGTCTCTAAATGGATTCAATGTTCCAGGACCCCTCAGTCTCTAGGTGGTGTGTAGGTAGGGTGCCTTTGGTGGGGTGTGTATGTGTGAAGACAGGCTCTGGGTACTGCTATCTGGTAGGTGGAAGATTTTTGGGGGTGCTTACCTGGTGTTGAGGGTAGCAGGGATCCATACACAGGATCCTGGGGGTGGTATGGGGGGAGGAGTCACTGGATTCAGGGGCTGTGTATCTACCTGCAGTGCCACATTCAGGGTTCAGGAAGAGCCACTCATGAACACATGGTGATAGCTAAGAAGCAGTGACCATGCTTTGGGGTGATGACAAGGGGGCAGTTGCCTGGAGCCTGGCAAATCCCAAAGGGAGGGCAGGAATCAGGAAGAGTAGGGATCACTATTCATTTTCTTGATAGTGTCCTTTCAACTTACTGATTTTTAAACTTAGGCACTCTTTCAAAAAGTGGGCAAGTGGTTAAGTGGCTTATGAGGATATAATAAAATACAGGATAAGGAAATAAACTGTAAGGAAATATGAAAGTAAAGAAAGGCAGTGAGGAAGGGTAGGTAAGACACTGGGCTAGGCCTGACAGCTATTATGAAATAGAGTTCTGGAAACTTGCTATATGGGTGAGTCACAAATTTAGTTTCCAATTTTATAATGGACTGTGTGAACTAGATGATTTGATCAGTTTGATAAAATTATGGTGTTTATAAGAAAATAAGCCTGGGGGGCTGGAGAGATGGTTCATCAGTTAAGAACACTGACTGTTCTTACAGAAGACCTGGGTTCAAATCCCAGCACCCTCATGGCAGCAAACAACTGTCTGTAACTCCAGTTCTAGGGGATCTGACAGCCTGTTCTGTCCACTGCAGGCATTGCACAACATGGGTGCACTTACCTACATGCAGGCATAACACTCATACACATAAAATAAAAATAAAAAAAGAAGCCCACTGCTCATAATTGTTGCCCACTTATCATTACTGAATTACCCAGATAATAATGAGAGTTCTCCAACAACTTCATAAGAAAGAAAACAGGTCAGTTAACAGCATCCTGAACAATACTCTTTCCAAAGAAGCATCTATGAACTATAATGTACACAGTATGTTTCATAAGCAAAGAGTCTGTCAGTAATGTCACCCTACAGGGAGCCAAAGCCATTTAGTGTAGACGTTTTGACAGCTTTTTGCTCTCTGGATTGGCCTAGTTTAGAGCATCTAGAAAGACAAAAGGAGCTGCATATCCTCTAGGCAATCCTACTTGGTACTTCAGCTAGGCTGCTGGAACATACTAGGAGGCTGTAATTTGAAATACCAGTACTATTTGTATTGCCAATTAAAATAAATTACATTTCAATTGGTCTTTTGAGTTGAAGATAAAGTGATGTCCTCTTGAAAAAATAAAAGATTCAAACAAGATTCTGTATTTGAATAGGAAGCCATACAATCTCTGTTTAGAAGTAAATCAAAAGAACATTCACAGTAAAGACCAATATTGGCTTTTGAAAGCTATTCTGACCAGGCATTGTGGTGCAAGCCTGCACACCTTTAATCCCAGCACTTGGGAGGCAAAGGCAGGCGGATCTCTGAGTTCGAGGCCAGCCTGGTCTACATAGCAAGTGCCAAGCCAACTGGGGCTACAGGGAGACCCTGTCTCAAAACAAACAAACAAACAAAAAAAACTATTCTGAATCTCATGAATGCAAGCTAAAGATGTGATCAAGCTCCATATTTCCGCCCAGTTGTGCCAGATGTCAGCATGAAGAAACAGGTTTAGGTGCAGATATGTCTTAGCCAAAACAAAACCAAGTCTTAAAAAGGAACCCAAAGAACCAGATTTCAGCAGTGCTAGTTCCTATAACTCTGTCTTCTGACCTGCTTGGGCATTGCATAACATAGGTGCACATACACACATGCAGGCAATATAGTCATACACATAAAGTAAAAAGACAAACTACAAAAGTTGAGAAATATATACCAAAGTATGGTTGTTTCTAACTACACAGGATTAATAAAGTTAGAAGTTTAGGGGAGCAATGTACCATACAGTGTGTATGGCTTCATCACTACCACTGCTATCACTAGTCACATCTGTGGTCTGCAAACTGACTGGGCACCTAGCAATTTTTACAGATGATATTTTATTGGGGCCCAGTATTGGTTTATACATTGCCTATGTTGACTTCTGGTTCACAATAGCCTGAAATGTTTATTATCTGGCTCTTCCTTAAAAAGTTTGCTAAACTTTTATTCAGACAGCAGTGAAATATCCAAGTTGTGATAATAAAACTTAGCAAACAGCATTAAAATTAATATCAGCCCATTTTCCATAGACATTATATTTATAGCTAGCTCATTCAAAAAAGGTTCGGCATATTAAAGAGTCAGAATACATTCTGGCTTACCATACTACATGTTATTAACTGATTGGTCTAGATAGATAATTATCAATACTGATTATCTTGCCTTGAAGGTTAACCTTTCAATACTTTGTGATAAACTATCTCTGTCTTAATTTTTTTAATTTTAAAAATTCTGATTCTAGCCAGGTGTGATGGCGCACGTCTGTAGTCCCAGCACTTGGGAGGCAGGGTGCACGTGGATCTCTGCGAGTTCAAGGCCAGCCTGGTCTACATAGTGAGTTCCAGGACAGCTGGGGCTACTGGGAGACCCTGCTTCAAAAAGGCAAAAAAAAAAAAAAAAAAAAAAAAAAAAAAAAAAAATTCTGATTCTTAAAGTACTTGAGAAGATAGTCTCAGTTCTGAGTCTTGATTACAGAGTAAAAATCACTTTATCCCTAAAAGATTCTTCCATTTGATGGGGAAAAAAAAGGCACAACAAAAGTCAATATAGCATAGCTGATGAACTCCAAATAATGGCCTAAATATACTACAGTTTAATAAGAAAGAAGTATTTAAACAGACTGCAATGGCTGATGTTGATGATCAACCTGATGAGATCTGGAATCACCTAGGAGACAAGCCTCTGGGCATGCCTGTGAGGGATTGTCTTGATTAAGTTAAGTGAGGTTGGGAGACCCATCCTAAAGGAGGTCAGCACCATTCTCTGGGGTTGTGTAACATTTCTAAGCCACATTATGTGATGCTTTAAAAAAAGAAACAGCCTGACTCTTAGCATTAAGACCAAGAGTGAACTCAAATTGTTGAGCACCTAGTCCTTTAAATGTTTCTTTAGAAACAGGCTCCCCAGCAAAAGCCTTGCTCATTCTTTATTGAAAGAGTATCTCAGCATGAAATGGGGAAGTAGAAACAGGACCCACCCTTATCATACAGAGAATCTTGCCTTTGATCCCTAGACCTAGAATATGACACACACAGAACAACAGATTTCTCAGTGTTTGCAGTAAGAAAAGCAAGCTGCTGTTACCACTTTGATATGTAAAGCATTCATACATGTAGTCATTCATTAGTTTGGGTGAAGGGCAAGGAAGGGTCCTGAGGGATTAAGGTCAGGTGCCCAGGTCACAACAGGAGGACATAGCTCAGTGGACTTGTTTACACTATAAACTGTAACTTTTTTTGGGGGAGGGTCTTTTCGAGACAGGGTCTCCCTATAGCCCCAGCTGGCCTGTAGACCAGGCTGGCCTCGATCTCACAGAGATCCACCTGTCTCTGCTTCCTGAGTGCTGGGACTAAAGGTCTGAGTCACCATGCCCAGCTGTAAACAGTAACTTTTTGGTTGCAAAGTTAGGTAAAAGTTTTTAAGCCAGATTATGTCCATAATGTAAATGTCATTCCTATAGGTTTGGGTCCTGGACTGCATAAATAGGAGGAAGCCAACTGAGCACAAGCACTCATTGCTCTCTTCTTCCTGACTGCCAACATAGCGTGACCACCTGGCTTCAAGCTCCTGTTACCTTGACTTTCACAGCTACGATGGACTCTACCCTTGAAATCAACCCTTCCTCCCTTCAGCTCTTTTGTTAGGATATTTTATCATAGCAATAGGAAAATTAACTAAGACATTATCTAATAAACTAATAGGTTTTCTATTTGCAGGAAGTAAGGAGTTTTATTTATTTATTTATTCATTCATTCATTTATTTATTTATTTAGAACCAGAGTCCTTTAATCCCAGTACAGCTGTGGCTACAGGGAGACCCTGTCTCAAAAAGACAAAAAAAAAAAAAGAAGAACCAGAGTTCAGGGGGGGCTGACTAAATCCCAGTGGATGAACTTGCACTGAGGGACATCTGGGGATACTAACTTTACATGATAGGCCTGAATACAAATGACAGAATGTATGAACTCCAGTGGAGGGGCTATGGGAGGGCGCCAAAAAGGAAGGGGGAAGGGGGTATAAAGATTTTCTGTATGAAATACACAAAAAAATGGGAGTTCATGTCTCACAGTTAATGGAAGTTACTTGGTCTTATCTGTGAGATCCATATCTGGATAGATAAGCTTCCTACTATCTTATTAAGCAGTAAAATTTTAGCACCAAAAAAAAAAAAAAAAAAAAAAAAAAAAAAAAAAAAATTTAAAAAAAGAACCAGAGTTCAGTCTTATGGATAGTCTTTAAATAGGAATCTTAATCTTTTTAATTAGCAGACCAATGTGAAGGACCATGAATGGTATGAATTCAGATAGAACAGTATGAAAAAAAAAAAAGCTTCCAGGAGTACAGCCTAGGACCTAGGCTTTCAGTGATCTGGTGGCCTCACTCAGTGAGTTCTGAGGGGCTAACGGCCAGACATTTTCCCCAGGTGACTCAGAATCTTCCTAACCTGTTAGGACCCTGTTATGACCCAGGTAGCCAGGATGCATATTTATGGTGACTATTGCAGTTCCTGAGACCAACCTAGCTATATGATGGATATTTCCCACTATGTGATCCAGGGACTCTTCTACTGTAAAGAAAGTGCAGCCTGCTTCTGGGGGAGGAGAATTGGGTACTTGTACTTACCTGGTGTTTAGGACTCCCAAGATTTCAAAGATGATAAGCTCAAACATGGTGCAAGAAAATGCAAAAGTCACAGAAAAGATCACCTGTACAACATACTGACGCACCTGTTAAATGCCAAGGAGAGAAGGGAGGTCAGTCATTTCCTTGCTTGAAATTCTGAATTGATAATCTTTTGGTGACAAATCAGAAAACTGATGTTGAATATTCAAGTCATTGAAGCAGGGTCTGAAGCTAAAGAAATAGACCAACATGGGCAGCACTTCTGAGTCAATGCTCACTGCGACCAACATCCTCTTGTGGTTGGCGAATTGAAGGCACAAGAAGATGGAGTGGGTCAGTAGTGCATAGATTCCTGCTGTCACTAAAAGACAAAAGGTCTGCATGTGATATTTAATGTCAAAAGGAGTTCTTTAATATCGCAGAGCTCAGATCAGTTCTGGAACTTCCCTGAGACCCTTAAGGTACCGAGCACAACAGTCTATAGAAGCCTGGGCCCTTTTAGATAGCTCCTCAAACCCTTGGAGAGCTCAATGGAGAACATCTTAGAAATGATACAAAGGTACCCAGAACCACTCATCTGATTACTAAGTAGGGAAGACCAATTAAACAATGTCTGGTCTAGGGTGTGGTTCTAGTTTGACTCTAAGACTTAAAATACGAACCAGAATGGCTTGGGAATTTTGGTATTAAAATTGAACATTGATGACTGTCGATTGACAAATGAAATGGAGCATTTATGAGGCATTATAAACTAAATTCTCTGCTACTAGTGTGTGTGTCTCATTAAGACTAAGGAATGATTATCCTTACTCTTAGCCTCTGAGCCACATGATTTAAGTTTTTTTTCTCTTTTAAATCATCTAAGCCAGTAGGGCCTAGTGGTGTATACTTGTAATCCCAACCCTTGGGAGGCTGAAGCAGGAGGACTACTACCAGCTCATCATCAGCCTGGGCTACAGAGTTCCAGGCCAGCTTGAGCTACGTAGCAAGGCCTTGTCTCAAAAACCTACTACAAGTAAATAGTAAGCAAATAAATAACTAGATAAATTAATCAAACCAAATATTCAGCAGTTTCCTAATTATACTTCTTAGTTGGCACGTTTCTTATCTGAAGAATTGAACACAATCTTTCTTTAATAGAGGCCTTTTTCTCATTCCATTTTAAACAATCTACAGCATAAAACAGTTTCTTCTCACCTCATAATCCTTAAACAACTGGTGCATGAAGAAAAACCACCCAAATCCAAAAAACAGTATCTAGAGGAAAAAAGAGAAAGAATGTCAAGACACATCTTCTGAGAAATGCCTTATAGAGCTATGAGAAAATGTCCTCTAACTAGGTAAATTCCACAACAGCTGACAGGACCATGCGTGCATGCATACACGCTGACAAAATCCTTAAATCCTTTTCCTTCTTATATTGATTGGGGATTTTATGATTAAATTCTTTTATGACTTTATATCGACTTTAGCAGCAAGTGTAAACTCACGAGCAGTTCAACATAAACTACTTCAGCCTCCTGTGTCCTTCCTGCCTATCAAACATTTTGTCACGTGGACCTTCCCCTGGTTCTGAAGACATATGTTCTTTCAGACTTCTGTGGTCTTCTCTCCAGCCCTCTCCCTCATACAGGTCTTAATGAATGTATTGCTCCTTCTGGAAGACCTGTATCCAGAAAAAAGATAAGTACTCTTTTTTGTATACACCTACTTAACTTTCCCTTATGAAAGTTTTGTAATGATTAACTAAAAATGTTTTAAATTATATGCTCTGTGAGGATAAGGACCATACTTGCTTGATTGATCTTCGCATCCTCAGTACCCAGTATGAACACCCAGCACACAGGTGGCCCTCCATAAATGTTTGTTAGGTTTGTCCAACCTTTCGATATGGAGACATGATGCCATCTACAAAGGTCATGCTCAAGAACCCTACAGCAACTGAGTTACAAATGAAAACACACACACACACACACACACACACACACACACACACAAAATCAGTTTTAAGTAAGTTTACGATTTTACGTTGGGTGACATTCAGAGTTATCCTTGGTTGTATGTGCCCAATGGGCTACAGGTTGAGCAAGCTTGGTAGTGAAAAATGGTTGTTCTCTGGCAATATTCCATATTAAAAATGTTTGCAGTATTTCTATGTGCTATGCTAGCTACTGGGAATTCAAAGATGAGTAAGACACTCATCAGCTTCAAAGAACTTACAGTACAGTGGTGAAGACACTAAATCAACAATTATAATGTAATAGAGACACGGAACAAAACAGTATGACAGAGGGAGACCAAATCGATCTCTATAGCGTTAATTTTCTGGAGAGATAATACCTGAAAAAGGCTGTAATTTGGGGCTAAAATCTAAATTGAGAGTATGTACATTTTTCTACAGAGGTTCTAAGGGTTTTACATTACTAAAATATTAAACACAATTTTTTAGAGGGATGAATAAAAACCAGGCACGTAAAAGGCAGAGATGGGGGTTTGGGAGGACAGGGTTTCCTCAAGGCAAAGAGCGTAAATAAAGGCAGGAATGAACAGCACTGGCACACACTGGCAACTGCACAGCTTGGTGTTGTCTGAGGATAACATTTAACTAAGAGGCTAAAAATGAAGGGAGGAGAAGCAGAACAGTCACCGAGAGCCCAGAAGGCCATCTCAGGGTGTCAGGAAAGTCTCTGGCTAGTAGAGACAGATTTAAACTGAAGAGTCTGAGGGCCAAATTTATATGACACATGAAGCCAGGACTAAAAATGAAGTTGGCCAATTAGGACTGGGAGAGGTATGTAAGGTGGAGAGAGATTGAAAAAAAAAAATCAAATGGAAATGGCTTAGACAAAGAAAACAGCAAATTATGTTTGCACAATGAGATAGAGAATGGGCAAAAAGAAACAGATATATAGCTTGAATGTTTTATTATGTGCCTACTGATAAGGAAAGATTGAAAGGACTTTTAAACTAGGCATACACAACAGTGACTGCAGTGGTGGACCTGCCCCTTGTAGCAGTGTGAGCAACTCAGGAGGCAGGGGGCAGGAGGATTACGTGGGCCCAGAAGTTTGAGGTCAGCTTTAGCAGCGTAGTGAGAACCTGTCTTAAAAATAAATTGGAGAATTAACTATATCCAGGATAAATACAGATTCTGATAGAGCAACTTAGAAAATGTTGCAAATAAAATGGAACCTGCATAGCTTAATTAAAAAAGAAAAACAGAAACCAAAAAAACAAAGAATTGCTGGATTTGATGGTGTGTGCCTTTAATTCCAGCACTCAGGAGGCAAAGGTAGGCAGAGCTCTGTGAGACAGAGGCCCAGCCTGGTCTACATAGCAAGTTCAAGGTCAGAGGACAACTTTCCAGAAGTTGATTCTCTCCTTCCATTGTGGCTCCGGAGATCTAACTCAGGTCATCAGGCTTGTCGACAAGTGCCTTTACTCCGTGAACTACTTCACTGGCCCCTGAGGTGACAAGTTTTCATATGTAGCCACCAAATTAATCTCAAATAAACCTTTCAGTTCATACAAAACTGGAAAAATCAAGTGTGTGTATTGCCTTCCAGTTTCTTTCTCTCTCTCCCTCCCCCTTTTTTTTCTCTCTCTCTCTCTCTCTCCTCTCCTCTCCTCTCCTCCCTCCCTCCCCGCCCCCTACTAGATCTCTACGACCTGGCAGCAATGGATCAAAGACACTGCCTTAAACTTCAAGAAACATAAAGCAGAAATGAGGAGGTGGCCAGAATGAAAGGCTATTGGTCGATGAAATAAAGTGGTCACCTAAACAGGTGCACAGGGACCATTTGGTGCAAAGGCTTCTTTGGATTTTAGTTCTGAGTAGTTCTATCAGTTAAATTTAATACTCAAGAGACACATGTGAAAGTTAAAGGATATGAATCTAAGGCATAAATGATCAGAAAACCATGTTCTTGGACCAACTTTCTAATTATCTTCATGTTAAAAAAAAATCTCACAGGCTGGACTGCAATGGCAGTTTTCTATTTACGTGCTTTTAAAAAATATTTATTATTTTATATGTATGAGTGTTTTGCCTGTATGTATGTAAGTGCACCCATGTTATGCAATGTCTGTGGAGGACAGAAGAGGGTGTTGGATCCCCTGGAACTGGAGTTATGGACAGCTGTTAGCCGCCATGTGGGTGCTGGGAACTGAAGGCGGGTCCCCTACAAGAGCAGCCAGTGTTCTTAGCCGCTGAGTCATCTCTCCAGCCTCATCTACCTACATTCTTATTCTTAGGGGACTGGGGAAAGAACACAGGACCTTACACATTCTAGGCAAGTGCTATACCATTGAGCTACAAGCCCAGCACTTTGGCATTCATATTTTTTCTAGGGGAAAAAATGCTACTCAAAGCCTAAATGTTATTTTTCTTGAATTTTCACTATGACTGAAAGTAGCTCTGTGTTGTCACCAAAGACAACAGGAAGGCTTAGAGGTTTTATGCAGAAGGGCTACATGTTCAGATTTTTGTCTATTTACACATTTGGGTACTATGCAGCCAAAAAAAGACAAAAGAATGTACATAAAAGGTGTCAAATTTGAAAATTAAAAAATGTATTACAGTGGTAGGACTGAGTGTGGTTTTTTTCCCTTGTTTCATATTTCCTTAACTGTTGTTACGAAATATTTTCAGGCATGAAGGACAATACTCTAAAGACAGGAGCATTAGGAAGAAACAGTTTAAAAACAAAAATGTACCTTAGGTCCCGAAGGGAGCCGTTCCTCTAGCTCACCATTTGGAATTACAAAGAAGAGAAACTATTTTATTGGAGAGATGGGGGTGGGGGTGTTAAAGGTCATTAATTAGAAGACGCTTCTGCAGCTACTAACTGATAGGTAGGTATCATTTAGCGGGTGCTTATTTGGAGGTGGGTATCCAGCTATGCACGTAACTATGTGCGTGGTATTAAATGCTGTGATTAGAGGAGAGGAATTAAAAAAAACCTGATATATAACGAATGACACAGGAAAAGCATGAGGCTCACTAGGCGAAGCTTCTGGAGAGCAGCAGTGGTTTCCGCTCTCAGTTTTATACAGTGGTACATAAAAGTCGACTTATGAACGGAACTGTGGACAACTTGGAAGAAAGGAGGGTTTGAAAACAATCCTTAAGGGGTGAGTATCCAGCTGAGCACGAATGACAAAGTAGCACCGAACAAACAAAACCTTACAGTTGGAACTCGCGGAAGCAAACACCTCCGCACCCGGATCCAGGAACTGGCACCAGCAAAGACCACAGGAGTCTTAGAGCTGGTTGGCTCCTTGGAAACACACTGGTCCCCACTGTGGGGTCCGCGGCGCAGCCTTGAGCCTCGCGGGCCTATGGGGACTGCGCCGCTCCGGTAGCACCAGCTTCCAGCGCTGGGGCCAGCTGACCCCTCCCAAAGCTGACCCGGGAGATGGACGCTGGGTGGGCGACACGGCCTAAGCCAGCCGCGACCGCCCGAGCTCCCTCGTCTCCGGGTGTCGGCGGAGGGCAGGCCGCGACGCCATCCGGAGAGCCGCTGCAGGGCGCTGGGCAGGCGGCCGCTCACCTGGGTGGTGATTAGGATGCTGGAGTCGATCAGGAAGCTCATGGAGAAGCATCCGGAGGGCCCGTGCCCTGCTGTCCACAGCCAAGGGTAGCTGCATTCTAGAGCCAGAGGCCCACTGTCATAGGCGGCCTTTGCTCTCGGGCCGCGGCGGTGTCGACGTGTCGCCGGCGCGACGCCATCAAGATGCGCCCCAGCCAGCCAATCAGTGGTCGTATCTCCGCCTCTCGCCGCAGGCGAGTGGGCCCGGGTGGTCAACCCTGGGGGCGGGGGTCAGGAAAGGGCGGGGTCGTATACTCCAGACTGAGAAATCCGAATTAGCAAAGATTCAAGGCAGCATTCCTCTTCCTGAGGCTGAAAGAGTTGAGGCTGGAGAGGCAACGTCTTTTTTAAAAAAGTGGTAATGCCAGTAAATGTAATGACTATAGCTAAAAACACGAAGTTAATTATTGGGCTGAGAGTTGCGTGAGGTTCTATCTCTAGCACTCTGCAAGAAACAAAAATAAATTAATATAATGAGCTAGGCCTTAAACTGTGTTGTAAATGTTACAACTTTTACTTGGCTTCATAAATAATGTCTCAATTACAGGTGACTCAGGAGAGGAGAAGCAGGTGAGATTTTTTTCTCAAATACAGCTAACTAACCAAGTAAATTTCTGCTATGATACCAACAAAAGAACGCTGTCTAATATGAGTGATAATCTCATTGGAATCGGTACTAATGAGAGTGCAGATGGAGTTCTGCGCTTTTTCTTCAACACTTCTAGAGACACATAAGAACCGTAGGGCACTTGGCATGTGTGATGTACCTACGTTTGATCCTTATAACCACAGAAGAAAAGAGGAGGAAAAATAGGAAAAATGGAGGAAGAGGAGGAAGAAGAATGAGAAGGGGAGAATGAGACATTATTAGAACATGCTCGAGGTGATGCCTGGCAATGACCCCAGAAGGAATTGGAAACTTGGGAACCTGAGAAAGAATAGGTAACACTGATACAACCTCAGGGGATATTTATAGGGTAAAGGACTGGAGTAACTGATGTAGCCTTGGGGGTTATTTGTGGCTAAAGGATTGGAGGTTACCTGATTTTAATTCAAAATAAAGAATGAAGAGTTATTGTTAGAAAGTAGTTTCTCCCTTCCCAACATAGATTCTGTGGCTGTAGCTCAAATAGAGAGTGAATCACAATTTTATCCACTGGATCATGACAATGTAATGCACTGCAGTAGGGTTTACTCTTTTTCTACTAGAACCCTAGCTAGACTTCATAATCCCTGTGGTCTCCTAGTCCAGGACGGGGTAAGCCTCTGTGCAAGTTCCTGAAGTCATGGCGGTAGTAAAGACCTGGAAACGGAACCTTGTGGGGGCCTAGTCTCTAGAATCTGAGTGCTCTGAATACTGCAGTTGGAATAACTGAGATTCCCTCCCCACAAAGTCATTGCACATAAAGAAAGTGGCCTTCTTTGAACTGAGTTCTGTCCTATGAAACAGCCCAAAATACGTATATTGGATGCCCAATCCCTGTTTCAGAGTGCCAGGGAGTTGTGGAGACATCCTTGTGTATTAGTTGCTTTTCTGTTGCTGTGATAAAACAACTTTACCATGGTGACTTATAGAAGGAAAAGTTTATTGGGCTAATGGTTCCAGAGGGATGAGAGTCCATCATGGTGGGGAGGCATGGCAGGAGGTGCAGGCAGGAGAGAGAGAGACAAACTAAAAGTGGACAGGGCTAAAGCCCACTCCTAGTGATGTGCTTCCTCTAGCAAGGCCACCCTCCTAAACCTCCTAAAACGATACCACCAACTGGGGACAAAGTGTTCAAATACTTGGAGCCTGAATGTTCTCATTCAGCCCACCACACTTACCATGGGAATGTCTTAAACCAGAGAACTTTATGTTCTTGGCTCCATCTATCAGGGAAGCAAATAGCTGCCTACCCTGCCACACCTAACTGACATTTGAAGCTGTATAGTGGTGCAGGATACTGGGAAAGCTTACAGATATAGCTATCATACATAGTTAATTTGACCTATAGAACTTGTGAACAAAAGGAAGCATGGAGACAAAATTTAACATTGAATATATGTTGAAATTCACAAATAAAAGTACAAGTTGATAAAAAAAAAATCAATAAATGAAAGAAACAGAACTGTTTTGAACATCTGGTCCCCTATTCTCTGGGCTTGGTTGGGACAGAAAGTTCTCTCTACCTCCCCAGTACTTTCCAAGACTAACCACTTCTTAGGATGATGGACAGAAGGGCATTTGGTCAGTTTAGGTAAGTCCCTACCTTTCTCACTGGTTTGTGATTTAGCACCCTGACTTTGGAAAGACAGTTATAAAGGAAATACTGGTGTATTTCGAAGTCTGAGATATTATTTGTCACCCTCATACATAGCCATGCCCACATGCTTTTCCATTTTATACAAAATAGACCACCATGAGTACAGTGCACCAGTGTTTGTCTCCTTTAACTCACATTGGATCCCTAATGTGATAGCATTTGAAAGTGGGCCTTTGCCAGGTAATTAGGTTTGATTAAGTCGTGAGGGTAAAGCTCCTATGATTAGTGCCATTATAATGAGATTAAGCAGACAGCTGACCGTCAGCCAGGAGGAGGACTTTCACCAGGAAGTGACCATGCCAGGACCTTGATCTTGGACTTCTAGGCTCCAGAACTGTGAGAAAAGTGTTTGGTGTTTAAACCACTAAGTATATGATATTTTGTCATATATTTATTTCATCACATGATTTTCACTAAGAAGCATACAATGAACATTTCCTCATGCCAAAACTTCTCCATTTTCATTATTAAAATTCTAGCATAGGGTTATGCCATGATTTAATAAATCTACATTTGTTGGGGTGAGCGGTACGTGTTTGTGTGTTTGTGTGTGTGTGTGTGTGTGTGTGTGTGTATGTGTGGCCCAAAGGATAGCCTTGAGTGTCATCAGAAACACTGTCCTCCTCCTTTGAGATGGAATCTCTCATTGGCCTGAAGCTTGCCAGTTAGGCTAGACTGGCTGGCCAGTGAGCCCCAGGGATCATCCTCTCCAGAACTGGGATTACAGATGTGCACTTCTACCTGGCTTTTTCACATGGACGTTGGGGATCAACTCAGGTCTTCATGCTTGCACAGCAAACACTTTACTGACTGAGCCCTCTCCCCAACCTCTCAATATACATTTTTGATATTTTTTGTGTTGATTGCTATACTGAAATTATGTGGTGGAGAATTTATTTATTTATTTACTTGTTTATTTGAGACAGAGTCTCGCTATATAGCCTTGGCTGGCCTGGAACTCACTATGTAGACCAGGCTGACCTCGAAT
This sequence comes from Nannospalax galili, assembly GCF_000622305.1. Lineage (NCBI taxonomy): Eukaryota > Metazoa > Chordata > Mammalia > Rodentia > Spalacidae > Nannospalax > Nannospalax galili. The sequence continues at coordinate 868,185 of NW_008332653.1, read as the reverse complement.
TCACAGAGATCTCCTGTGAGTGCTGGTGTGTGTGTGTGTGTGTGTGTGTGTGTGTGTGTGTGTGTGTGTGATCACGCCCAGCTGGTGAATAATTTGTTAAAATGATTTTTATTTTGTAAGATTTTATTATTTATTTAATTTTTGAGACAGGGTCCCACTATGTTGCTCTGACTGGCCTGGAACTTGCTGTGTAGACCAGGCTGACCTTAAACTCACAGAAATCCAATTGCTTCTCCTCTCCTGAGTGCTGGGGTTAAAGGCATGTGCCACCATGCCCAGCTGCCCGGCTTTTTAAAAATTTTTGTTTTATGTGTGGGAGTGTTTTGCCAGAACGCATGCAAGTGCACCACATGTGTGCTATGCCTGCTGAAGCCAGAAGAGGGCATGAGATCCTCCTGGAACTGTAGTTAAGGATGTGTGTTAGTCACCTTGTGGGTGCTGCGAAAGGACCCGGATCCTTTGGAAGAGCAGTCAGTGTTCTTAACTGCTGAACCATCTCTCCAGGACCCCCCCCCCGTTTCTAATTTTTAATGTGTGCATGTATGTGTATACATGTTTATATGTGTGCATGTGTACATAAGGAGCCCAGAGGACAGCCTCTTACATTATCCTCAGAAATGCTGCCTGCCTTCTTTGAGTCAGGGTCTCTTATTGGTCTGGAGCTTGCCAATTAGTCTAGACTGCCTGGCACCAGGGATCCTCCCACCTCCACCTCCTCAGTGCAGGGATTGCACCAAGACCAACATTTTCCAATAGAGCAATTGCCTCAGTCTCTACGTGGTGAAGAATTTGACCCACAAGTAATGCTTATCCTAGCTTTCAACTTTTCTGGGCAAGGGCTTTCACTGTGTGTATATTCCAGTGAATTCTGGGACGCACATTATGCTCCTCCAGCTTGGTTTCTATGCAGCTAGAGTTGGGGCCTGTGAACTTCTGTAAAGTAGTGGTGGCCAGTGACTTGTGGGTGAAAAGTCAGTCATCCACCCTAGGAGTTATTTCCCAGAAACTTTGGTTTCCCTTTTGAGGGGAGTGGGAGAAAACACCACAGCAATTTCTTCTCCTCTGACAACTCTCCTAAAAGATGGCCTCTTTCAATTAAACCTCATCTTTATCTTAAGTAACCTGGAGTGGTTCATAAACTGTGAGTCGCTAGACCATTTGAGGACCACTTAAAACAATTAATTTTGGACTATTTGTGCTTAAGAATGTGCAGATACTGAGTATTCAGTGCCCTCAGATTTGTGGCTCTGTATGAAGCACAGATATAGGAAATCTCTTAACATTTAATGACATACTTATGAAATCAGATCTATAAATTCTATTTTGATACTCTAGTTTTGCCAAGGACTGAGGGAACATATTAAAGTTCTGTTTGTGTTGCTATATTTTTGTTCATATTTCTGATGGTTTCACATCCTGATACCTTGTTTTTTCAGTGCAGATGATCTGTATTATGTCTTTGTTGCTATTATATTTTACACCAATGAAAATAAATATTGATTTTTGTTTATTTGTTCTGTGGACTATGTGTTTATTTTTTCCTAGCATTTTAGAAGGCACAGGTTTTTCTTTAAAATAACACATGTAACCCCAAGTTTTCTATTTAGTAACAGAGAATCAAACATTGTAAGTTAAGAGAATCAGGGCACTTCTGCTTTTTGTGGCTACCCGTCTCCCTTAATCTCTACACTTATACATGTCCTAAATTTATGTTCATATAATCAGCTCCTAGCACCTACATCAGGTGACTCACAACCACCTGTAACTCCAGTTCCAGGGGGGATCTGACTCCTCTGGCCTCTGCAGGTACCTGCACCCTTGTTCACAGACACACACACACACACACACACACACACACACAATTAAGAAAATAAATATTAAAAATTAAAAGGGAAATGATTTATGACATATAAACTGTACTTTGTGACTCTATTCACAACAATAACATTTAATTCACTATACACTTAAATCTATTTAGTAGGCATCATTAGCTCCCTTCACATTTTGCCTCTGAGCTCTTTAAAATTTTTTCCTCTTTTGGCTTGAGTGAATAATGAAATAATATTTTCCTTGAAGATGGGTTTGTAGTTATTTTATGATTTTGTACAATTGAGGGCCTTTTATTTACTTATTTGTTTATTGTGTGCATGAGAGTGTAGTGTGCATGCTATGTGGAGGTCAGAGGACAACTTGTGGGAGTCAGTTCTCTCCTTCCACCATGTGAGTCTGGGAATTAAACTCAGGTTATCAGACTCGGTGGCAAGTGCCTTTACTGCTGAGCCATCTTGCTGACAAGACATCAACCTTTTTTATTGTCTTTACTTTCATTGAGATTTTGTTTTTATTTTATGTATATGAGTGTTTTGCTTGCACGTATGTGTGTGTACCATGTACATACCCAATGCCTAAAGAAGCCAGAAGAGGGTGTAGAATCCCCTGGAACTGGAGTTACAGATTGTTGTTAGCAACCATGTGGGTGTTGGAAATTAAACCCCTGGGTTTAGTTTCCTCTGCAAGGGTAGTACGTGCTCTTAACTGCTAATCCATTTTTCTAGCTCCTAGAGAGTGCCTTTTAATTGCATTGACTCATGAGTGAAATTGAGCCTGTTTGGAGTCCTTAGTTTATGTTTTCATCCTCAATGTCCTATAGATATTCTAGTCTTTCCTGGAATTTAGTATGACCATGAAGAAATGTGACACCAATAGATAATTTCTCTGTTGTTGATAACTTAGTATTGTCATTTTAGTTTATTCTCTCCATGGTATTTGGAGCGGTCTGAGGGAGAATGACCAATGGAATATGACGGAGGAGATGGTATATGACTTCCCAGGTTAGGTCATTAAAGATATTCTGTCCTTCGTGGGCATTGCATGACATGGGTGCGTTTACCTACATGCAGGCAATACACATATACACACAAGCAAAATATTTTAAAAAGATATTGAAGCTCCCTTTTTTCAGTGTATACTTTTTATTGAAATTTGTGTATTTCATACATCTTAATCATATTTAAAACCTCTTTCCTCTCTGCACTCCCTGTATCCCACAGGATTTTATGCATTCTCTCCTCTATGTTACAGCCTATTGAGTCAGGTTTGTGTATCCAGATGTCCCTAGGTGTGAGTTTATGTACTAACTAGCATCACTCCTTGAAGATTGATTCTCCCTCAGTGATCATCTGTCAACCGTTCCTCAGCTAAGGTTGGGGCCTCCTGCCCATTGCCCTACTTTTATGTTGGTTTTTGTCTGATCGAGACATGCACATGGGTCTTGTTCATGTTGTTACCATTGCTCTAAGTTCATATGAGCAAGTTCTCAGGAGCCTGGAGAACTCTGTTTTCTTATAGTCATGCACCACCCCTGGGTCCTACAATCTTTCCACCCCCTCTTCTGCAATGGTCCTTGAGCCCTGGGTGGGTGAGGTATAATCCCTTCTTGATCTTTGGGGTCACTTGTTCTGAGGATGATGAGAAAAACTAACCTAATGAACTACAACCTCAGTATAACTTTGTTCTGTGTGGCAGATGAGCAAGTACTAACAAAGGTATTTGACAAGAACTTTATGACTCCTAATAATAAGCATGCTTGTTGGTATATGTAGAAGTGACAGGACTTTGGAAGCTTCTACTTGTATTCAAATCATAAAGGCCATTCTGAGCTTAGTCTCAGACTGAGATAAGATGAGGCAGACAACCACAAAACCAGTCTGTGAGTGCCTTGGAAAATGCCTCTTGCAGTGGTCTTTTTGGAAGCACCTGCTACCATGTGTCTTATTTGTTAAACAGCTAAGAGTAAGGCCGGGAGTGGTGACGCATGCCTTTAATCCCAGCACTCAGGAGGCAGAGGCAGGTGGATCTTTGTGAGTTTGAGGCCAGCCTGGTCTACATAGTGAGTTCGAGGCCAGCTGGGGCTACAAGGAGACGCTGTTTCAAAAAAGACAAAAAAAAAATAGCTAAGATTGTACTAGCACCAGTATATTACTGGGAAGTTACCCCACACTTGCACAAAATGTCTGTTTCTTTATAATATGATGACTTTAAATTTCCTATAATAACCTAAGGGGCATGTATACTTCTGTGCTGACAGCTTCAAATCCACCAATATGATTATTGCCAAGGGATGATGTAAAAACTCCTGTGAGAACCTGCACGTATTTCTGGTCATGGCCTCAGTTTCTCTAGAGCAAAGGTTTTACCCAGATGTAATAAAAAAGAATAACTTAATAATTTCCTTTATATCCTGAGTATGGTTTGAGTCTTCTCAACTGGCCAGATCAGTCTGTGGTTAATTCCCATAACAGGGTAGCTGGATACCAGGTCATTAGGACACTCGTGGAGAGGCCCAAGTTGAGGGGAACCAATTTGGCAACATCAGTTTACTTCTCATACGGCCACTTGAGTGTGTGGATTCCACTATGACAGGCAAGTCTCTGTGAAGAGCAGGCCCCATGAACATTGGGTTGTAACCTCATGAGAGGCCTCCAAGCTGCTCCAAGATTCCTGACTTATAGAAACTCAGAGATAATACATGCTGTTCTTTGAAGTCACTATGTTTTAGAATGATTAATACATAGCAGTGTGTAATTAACATGTAAGTCATTACAGGCAATATTTTCACTACATATTTGCATGGACTATCTTGGGACTCTGTTATGCAACCTCCTTTTTTTTTCTCTTCACTACTCACCGAAGCAAAAGCTATATATATTTTTTATGTTTTTTAAAAAATATTTTATGCT
>NW_008332653.1:833703-863338 GCF_000622305.1 Nannospalax galili | reverse complement strand
GTTATGCCTGCATGTAGATAAGTGCACCTGTGTCGTGCAATGCCTGCGGAGAACAGAAGAGGCTGTCAGATACCCTGGAACTGTAGTTACGGACAGTTGTTAGCTGCCATGTGGGTGCTGGGATTCGAACCTGGGTCTTCTGCAAGAACAGTGTTCTTAACTTCTGAGCCATCTCTCCAGCCCCAAAAGCTATGTGTTTTAAGTCTTTGTTACAGACACACTCAACTTCAATGTATCAATTTCTATAAACAGATAATATTTGCTATAACATAAATCTTGATCTCTCAGTGGATGAATATAAAAAAAAGGACTTATTTTTCATTTCATGTAAAGGTTAGAAGTCCAGATGATGGGGATTGGTAGGCATGAAGTGTCCTCTGATCTTCAATCATTCAAAGATGACATCTTCATAGGATGGCTTCCAAAGTTGCACTTGTGACAGCATATTTAACATAATAGCTTCCATCTTCAATATGTGGCTTCCAAAGTTTCTCAACACCATCCAGGAATTTATATGCAAATCTCTTTTACTTATGACAAAGGAAGCCTGTTTGCTTCAGGGAACCACTTGCTCAGATATACCCTCAAGTAGTCAAGTGTCAGCCTGCTCTGCTGCTTGGGAGAGCTTGGCCAGTTAGGTCCTACCTCCCCTGGGTGATGTCTCAGTAATTCATTCATTTATCCCTCAAACATCACTATATCCCAAGTACTGCAATAAATACCGAATATGCAGTTATGTATAAGATACAATCTTTGCCTCAAACTTGCTTGAAGTCAGATGTGGAAAAATTCAGTAAACAAAACAATTTTATAAGCACAGCAGCAGAAGGATTCATAAGTACTGAGGTCTGCAAGGAAGCAGCAACTAACTGTCTTTTGGAAGTTTGTGAAATTTCACAAACAAGGAAGCACTGAAGCTGAGGCCTGAAGGAGCCTTCTTAGGAGCTGGACATTGGGGGAAAAGGCAGGCCAGAACAGAGATCTGAAACAGCATGGTGCTCCTGTGTTTCTATATGCCTATATTGTCTGTATTGGAAGCTAGATGTCAGTTCGGTAAGACTGAGGCAAATACATGCAGGAGAGGTAGGAGATAAAGCTTCAAGGTGGTATATCCATGAGGGACTGCGGCTAGTAAGCAACAGAGGTAATATGGGGATGTGAGAGAAAGGGGGAGGGGAGAGGAAGGAGGAGGGGGGGGATAAAGAAACCCTGGGGCAGCTTAGCAAATTGAAGGAAAGCTAAAAACCATAATCTGAAAAAAAGAACCAGGTATTTCCTGGAAGTCTAGATAGGCAGGAACTAATTGTGCAAAGGTTTGTGCCATCAAGAATGAATTCCAACCAATTTCAGTTTCTCTTATTCCATACACAAGTCACATTCCAGGGACTGTGTGTGGTTGGTCCATCTGGATTAGAGCTATACTCTTGAGGTGAGTGGGACAAGTTATAAAGGGCTTTTAAGTCATGTTAAAGAATGAAGAGTTTCTGAAGATTTCTGAGCAAAGAGAAGACACAGTAAATTCCAGGCAGACTTTTGATCAATTTTATTTGATCATAAATTTGTATCTTTAATGAACAAATTTATCTCTTCCTAAAGTTCTCATTGACACACACAAGAACAATTATTATTCTTTTGCCTCTTTCCACAGGCTAACTTAGTGCACCTTTTGTTTTTCCCCGAGGTTTGTGTAGAGGAGAGGAAACACACTGACCATGTGTCTGACCAGGAGAGTCTTCATGTTCTTGCTGAATCATATTCTCTGGAAGTGTGCTGCAGTTGGTGAACAAGTTATTTTCTGAATTTTCAGGAGTTTTGTGAGCCAGCTATTCCCGTATGTTCACTATTGGCAATTCCATGTATAAACTTAAAAAATGGAACAGAAAGTAATATATACTCAGAGCTTACCACTTCTTGTTTATTATTACCTATAATCTTTGGTGTATTCACCAGCTTCTCATCACTGGAACAAAATACTGGACTCAGGCTATGAGTAAGGAAAAAAAGGCTTTATTTAGCTCACGTTTTGGAGGTTCAGTGGCATGGCACTTGTATCAGCTTGAGTCTGGTGAGGGCGCTGTGGTGGATGGTGGATGGCAGTGGTGGAAGGATGTGTTAGAGAGAACAGTCACATTTCAAGTCAGAAGTAGAGACATTTGGGAGGGGCCAGGCTTACTCTTTTTATGGTCAACATCTTTTGAGAACTACCAGAAGGTCATACTAGAACTATGAAGGGGTTGGATGAAAACTACCATAGGGTCACGTGAGAATGACTTTATGTTGCCAGTGACCTAAGGACTATCAACTAGGGCCCACCTCTTAAAGGTCCCACCAGCTCCTGATACCATCACCTTGGGGACCAAGCCTCCAAGCACATGGACTGTTGGGGACATTCAAACCATAGCATGGAGGCACTTACAGCTACTGTATATAGGATGTCCATTGTATGATAGGAAAGCTTTATAACATGCAACTGGGTATCTCCTCACAGCTCTGTCAGTGACATTATACTGGTAGTTCAAAGTTGGTAATGGTGGGTGATTTTACACAAGGGAAGTTAGAAAACCTACAGGTCAGGACTTCTTTACCCTGAAGAGAACTGATAAGTATTTATTGACATACCACTTTCCTTCCTTTCTCAGGCTCCTAATTCCAAAAAAAGGATTTGAAACTGAGATAGTTTCTTTACTGCCTACCTTCCTGGAAGGTCAGGAGAGAAAAAAAGACAGTTAAAAGTGAAGTTTTATTTGCTTTGTAACAATCTAACATGCAAATTTTAGTTTGGACACAAGAATGGAGAGGATTGAAGAATACAGACCATGGTCCCAATGTTGTCTCTCCCGTGAGAGATTTCCCAATGAAGTTCCTTTTGAATGCATTTCTTAATTCATTCTTTGCTTTTATGTCTCACAGATGGGAAAGAAAGCACACAGAAAAGGCAATGGAGCCATTTGCTTTTCTCTCCAGGCAAATTCATGAATTCTGCTACAATTCTTTGCCCTGGAAAACTTTTTAAAGACCGTGAGGCTAGAGACGCTAGTCCGTCTCTCTTCTACTTGATGGCTCCTGCCAGAGCTGAATACTGTCTTCTTCCTGGCTCTGGAAGCTGCCGTGAAGAGTGATTTGTCTTCCATAAAAGTTTTTCTTTCTCCTTACTTAACTCCTTTATCTCCTCCCTTCTCCCAATACATATTTAGTTATAATAAATAATTTCAAGAAGGGAAACCTCCCTATCTATCTCATCATAATTTCTAGGCACACACTAATTTTACAGAATGTATTTATACTCAGAGGAGTTTTCCATCCAACCTTTTCCATACGTTTTTTTAAAAATATATACTGTACTAACTTTGGTTGTGCAATCATTTGTACATGATATGCATACAACGGTAGTTTGAAGTCAGGGGAAGAAGAGAGGAGGAGGTTGGGGGAGTGGGATGGAAGATGCTCTTGGGGTTCTGGGCCTATTCTTTCCCATGCATGCCTATTGCCCCTGTTTAAGAAGTGAAGAACAGCAGTGGTCTGTGCTAGTCTTGTCCCTGGCCTTCCACATGGCTTCAGCAGAACAGTTCCTACATAAGCCTCTTCCTTTTGCCCTGACTCAGAGACAGTCTCAGGGGTTGGCACATCTCTCTCTATCCGTGAGCTCCAGTAAAATGAATTTTTCATCATTACTTTCAGCAATTGATTCTCATATGATTAAAGATGTTCTTTGTATTATAATTCTTAAGAATTCAGGACCATCTCCTCATTTTATTTGACTCACTTTTTCTCAGTGTCTTAGTTAACAGTCTGCATTATTTGGGAGTGATGCTTGTCATTGCTTTAGTATGTGTTTTACAATATGATTATGAAATTTGGATAATGCCTCCTTTTTTTCCTTCTATTTCCACATTAGTGGGTTTTGAGAAAGCTTATTAGATCTTGTGAAGGAGGGGCTTATTATTCTCAGTTATCCTAGAGTAAATCACAGAGAACAGAGGAGTGACATCTTGACATCTCCAGAGTTAGTAACAGGCAGCCCCACTCCTCACTCAATCAAATGTCAGTGTTTTTTGTGGATCCTCAAACCATACTGAGCCTCAAGAATATTTTTCCAGTGCTGTGCTGGATGCTTCATATGTATATCAAGGGCCAAAGCCATTGTACAAAGCCCATAATCCTTTTTACAATGCCCCAAATTCTAAGCTTGGGGTTTACCCAGACAAACTTGGAACTTTCTAACAGAACTTTGAGCAGTTCTAGTTTTCCTGGTCTAGATCTTCTCTGATGCTTGTGTTATGACTATTATCAAGTCATTAGCCCCTTTATTTCCTTTTGAAGGAGCCACACTTCTGGTAATTATCTTGCGGTTCAATATGTCTTTATTGGTAGATCCATGTGCTCTAGAGTTTATCTAACAAGGGACTGAGTCAGAGCTAAAACTGGACCTAATGGAGCCCAGGGGGATCCTGGATCAGCCATGTTAATTTTCCCTCAAACAGGGCAAGGGGTGTACTACATAGAGCACAGACACACAGGTGCCTCTGAATGGGACCTGCCAGGAACTATGTGGCAGTTCAAAAAGAGGCACCTTATTCTAGGGGTGAAAGTAACTGCCAACCTGTTCCTGGTCACTTCTTAAGGTCAAAGATTCCTATTGAACACATATAGTCAAGATTTTGTTGTCTCTTCTGAGAAAATTGGTTTCCAGAATGCCTATTCTGTATTGAGAAACTCTTACTATGTAACTGCCAGGCAAGTGAAGAGGGGCAGATGAAAGCCACCCACTTGCCCTCCTTCCCCATCTTACTGCTGTTGGAGGAATCTCTCAGGGAGTGGCACCATACAACAGGCTCCAGGTGTGCTGGCCAACTCATCAGTCTTTACGATACCCCTGGAGGTAGGTAGGTGGCAAGTGTCATTGCCTGCTTCTAGACAGAAAACTGAGGTATAAAGAGGGCAAGAGGCAATAGCAAAGCATCTAGTGGAGAAATAGAAAGAAAATCCTTGTTGGATGCCTGTGTCTGTTTCTTCCAAACTGGTCTCCCTCTTTTGTTAGGAAGACTCAGAAGGAAACGTCAAGGTATGTGGGGGCTGAACAGTTATGATCACTGAAGCAAGATGCTGCTTCAGCTGAGAGATGACTCAGTCACATACTTTGGCCCAATCAAGACAAGTAGGCCCTACCCTACAGCCCTACAACTGGTTCCAAACAGTGCCAGCAGTGTTATTTAAAACAGGATTTAGTTCTTCTTTCTGTTTTTATATTATATCCTAGCTGAGGTACTGGAGATTGAACCCTGGGCCTTGCACAGGCTAGGCAAGCACTGTACCACTGAACCACTAGGACCCTTGTATCAGGTCCTGGTTGAGATAGACACTCCTCCCATCCCCAGTACCAATCAAGAAAGAAAGCTCTTAAAATGGAAACACAACTGTAGGAATCACAACACAGCCTATGGGGTCCAAGATAGTCTGTGGGTTTGGAGGCTTGGGATTTTTGTTACCACTTTCACCATACTTGACATGTTATCTGCTAGGGGCAAGAGCTGAGCAGCAGCCAGAAAGTCACATGTTTAGAAGGCAGTGTTTCCCTTCGATTTGACTGTCCATTGCCTGATACATGCCTCCATCAAAAGCTTGTTACTTTGGTTTTCAAGGCAAATATATATTTAGCCTTTGTCTTTTCAATACAAATTTCGTAGGTGTAATTATCAAACCATACCTTACAGTGAATTTATTTTCAAAACCACTTTGCTTTAGGATGAGGCACCAGACAACATGAATACTGATTTTTCATGGGGAAGAATAGTTTTGGAGAAGGTTTATCTAGAATGAATATGTTAAAATGAAAGTGGTAGCCAGAGGGCCTTAAAAGGACTTTCTGACTTTGAGATGGTGCTGGCAGGGAGGAGGACAGGTGAAGGGCAGTTTTTCTGGGTACTTTGGTGTTCTGTCCAAGTCTCTGCCATGTATACTTGGTTTCTACAATTCCTACCCCTTATCCTTGGCACATAGTCCATGAGACATAGCTTTTGGCGTATCTAGCCTGTTGACATTGTGACATGATGACATCTACAAAGTTCACACTAGAGAAGCATGCATTAGAGGTACAAAAACAATTTGCAAGAAAAACCCTTAAAATCTTTTAAGTAAGTTTCTGATGTGTTGGGCCCCATTCATGGCCATCCTGTGTTGTATGTAGCCCTCAGGCCTCAGGTTGGACACGCCTGGCAGATGAAACATCTGAGTTATCATTCTCTCTCTGTGTTCTGGAAATTGATTGTGAGTCATATTGCTCCCAGTGTGAAATATGCACATATACTTGAGGTTTCCCCTGACTGGACTCAATGTTTGAAATGGGCTGGTTGAGGGGATGTAAGGCAGGAGACCTATGAGATTCCTCCTTAGCTTCCGTGTCCCTTTCAGGGATAAAGCCTGGCTTAGAACTGGACACTGATTGAGCAGCCACTTTGTTTCCCTCCTTATTCCCTTCTGATAGCTCGTTGGTATTTATTATAAGCCTAAGTGTGGCCCAAGAACAATTCTCCTCAGGACAAGCCTCCAGCTTGGAACTGGCCCTGCTTCCAGCCCTGGTAAAAGGAGATGAAGATTCTAGGCTGAGCAATGTTGGAAGAAGAGAATTTTAAAAAGGGATCTTTGTTGCTTCAGGGATGAAAACTGCAGCCAGGACTTAAAGCCTAAGGCCTTCTCATTTCACAGAGTAAAGTCTGATGTTTCTTATGGTGCTCAGGGCAGAATTCCTTCCAGTATAAAGGATGTATTGCTTTAAACTCGGGGCCACAGTGATCCAACAGAATGGTCAGGAAGAACTCTGGGCATCTCCTAGACTGGTGACTTAAAACATTCCAAAGCTGTGAAATGAGATCTGGAAGCCACAAAACAGGCAAAAACCATAAAATATCCGACTAATTCCATAGCAAAGCTGGGCTTATTAATATAAACTGCCATCACCCCACAGACCAAATTTGGATACAATTCATTTGGCCCACATACCGTATTTTAAATTATGTTGCCAAAATTTCAATTGAATTTTGAATTTCTGGTTTCTCTTAAAAAATCAGATGGCTAGGTATCAAGGTGACCATAATTACCTGGAAGTGGCCAGCAGTTGTTCCTGCTGTCCAACTTTAACTAGAGCAGGTCTGCCTGGATCCAGTAAGCTTTTGAGTTTGGGATCTCTGATATAGGACCAGTGGTTTCTGCTAGAGAAATGCTGGGTTGATAAAATCTAACTGAATTAGTGAGCCTAGAGCAAGATTGGTAAAAGACTATGAAGCAACCACAGTTCTGACCTGATGGGTTTCTATGGTGATATGAGGAAGAAAGCACAGTTGTTGGACTAGAGGACCAGGGCAGGCATATGAAATTAGGAACTTGGATGGGACAATGGATTTGTCTTAGTAGCCCTTACATGTAGGAAAGACAGTCTCTCTCAGTTGTATATCTGTGGGGTAGGGGTGACCCAAGGGACACAGAAGACTCAAAGCATGTTGGCACCTGCACATTTCATTTTGCTCTGAATTAGCCGGAAGTAGGGTGTCTTTCTTCACCACTGCTTCATATGGTGAGATCATCCCACCTGGCCCGGCTGCTGGCTTTGCTCAGCCTGCTCAGGGGCCTGTTGTCATTGCTTGTCAGCTTAGCACAAAAGGAAGGCGCCTTCTCAGCTGGCAGTCCTTGCTTGGTTACCTTCTCAGCCTGCGGCTCTTCCTTCTCCCTGTCCTTCCCTATTCCGGGGGTCTCTCCTTTCTCCCCCTCTGGCACCGCAACCGTCACTTGCCCTTCTGAGGTCCCCTTCCCTGCTTCCTGCTTCTTCTCTCCCACTTCTGGTTCCACTGCCTCCTCTACAGGCTGCTCCTTCCTCTCCATTTCCTGTTGCCCCCACCTGAGCATTAAGACGGCAGGGTTTCTTGATAACTCCGGGACATGTCTGCCAGGGCTCCTGTGCCAATCTTCTCCTCAAACTGACTGAAAGATTTGGCGGAGAGTGGGCTAGGCTCCACCATCCCAACCTCGGTCAAAGGGAAATAGTGGGACACGATCTTCTCTTCTTCCAGGAGCTGGTAGCCCTTGGATTTCTGGATGGAGGAGACGGCAATGGAGTGGAGGGACTTTTCAGGAATCTCCCCCAGAGGTTGCTCTATAGGCCTCTTGAAGGCAGACCGGATTCCCCTCAGGCTCAGGTGGCTCATCTCCATGATATTGAGGAAGAGAGACACAAAGGCCACGGACAGCATGAACAGGAGGAAGACGGTCTTCTCAGTGGGCCGGGACACAAAGCAGTCCACAACGTTGGGGCAGGGCCACCGGCTGCAGCGATAGAGGGGCAGGATCTGGAAACCATACAGGAAGTAGTGGCCCACGATGAAGCCCACCTCAAAGAAGGTCTTGAAGATGATGTGGCAGACGTAAGTCCTCAGCAGCGTCCCCTCCAGCCTGAACTTCTTGGTACCTTTGCTGCTCCTGCTGCTCTTCCTAATGCTGGCCTGGTCTGGGGCTAGTGGTACTCTCTCACCCTCATTGCCCCGGGATTGCTGACACAGCTCCTCTGCCTCACGGTCCTTCCGTTTCTCCTTCATGCGGACGTGACGCACTGCGTGCCCCACGTACCTCAGCGGGGGAGTGGAGACGAAGATGATCTGCAGGACCCAGAGTCGGATGTGCGAGATGGGAAAGGCCTGATCATAGCAGACGTTCTCGAAGCCTGGCTGCTGGGTGTTGCACACAAAACCCGAATGCTCATCCCCCCATACGAACTCTGCCTCAGTGCCAAGGATGAGGCTACGGAAGATGAAAAGCACCGTGAGCCAGACTCTGCCGATGACAGTGGAGTGCTCGTTCACCTCCTCCAAGATGTTTCCCAGGAAACTCCAGTCGCCCATTGCTCACCACTTACGAGGGAGAAGGCAAAACCTGAGTGGCTACAGTGCAATCCCAAAATGATCCCTTTGTTAACTCTTGTGGTTCCCTTTCTTTCTGAGATGATGGAACAGTCGCGGGGGTAAACAGCTTCTATTGAGTGCCTCTGCAGTGCAGACTAGGGCTAAGGGATGAAAGCTTGAAAGAATCTGCTTACAAGCTGGGCTCTGATGGTGTACGCCTTTAGTTCCAGCACTTGGGACTCTGTGAGATCGAGGGCAGCCTGGTCTACATAGCAAGTTCCAGGCCAGCTGGGGCTACAGGGAGACCCTATCTCAAAAAAGAAAAGAAAAGAAAAGAAAAAAAAAGAATCTGCCGTTATAATAATGTGTAAGATGGATTCATTAATAATACTTATTCTCATTCATCAAAGTTGTTTGAAATGATCCATTGGGCAGTATCTATCTGTATAACACCTTGAACCCCACTAAAAATAGTGATTTATTGTGGATCACAAGTAAAACTCTGCAGTTACATGAATTTAAATCACGACTACAGGTTGATGGACGACTTATGGGACATAATGCTGAAAAAATGCAAACTCTATTCTATGGATGCTTGGGCCCTCAACAAATTTCATGTATGTATGAAATTGTCTATAGCCATCTTACTATTGACTGTTTTAGAATATGTAATGATCATTTGAAGGCAAATAGAAGATAATTAACATTTATTGAACACCTTTTTGCTGTTTATTTTGAGACAGGGTTTCATCATGCAATCCTGGCTAGTCAGGAACTTGCTGTGTAGACCAGGCTGGACTTGATTTCACAGAGACCCACCTGCCTCTGCCTCCGGAGTGCTGAGATTAAAGGCACACCACCACACCTGGCTTATTGAACACCTTTTGTGGAACAGACCTTTGCCATTGTATTCTTTTATTTATCTTTAAAAAATTTTATTATTTTTGTTTTTGTGTATGCATGTATTGCCTGCATGTAGGTAAGTGCACCCGTGTTGTGCAATGCCCGTAGAGGTCAGAAGAAGCTCTCGGATCTCCTGGGCCTGGAATTACAGATAGTTGTTAGCTGATATGTGGGTGCTGGGATTCAAACCTGGGTCTTCTGCAAGAACAACCAGTGTTTTTTAACTGCTGGGCCATCTCTCCAGCCCGTTTCATTTATCTTAATCCTGTTATAAGCTGTGGTAGCCACAGTCCTGGTCTGAAGTGAGAAGAGCTCCTTGTAGGAGTGCGGGATGGAGAATAGGAAGAGGTCCTCTACTCAGAATCCTAGCCACATTTTTCAAACTACAGTGAAACCTTGTTCTTACTCTGTAAAGAGTGGCAGTCATACCCATTACCTTCCAGTAATAAATGGGAAACTTCACAGTTGGGCAAGCCATCTGCGCATAAAGCCCACATACCAGACAGATCCTGGGAGGTCCATTTCTATGGTTTGATCTAAAACTTACATTAAAGTAATTTTTATAATTTTCTCTAGTAAGGTAAACTCTAGCTACAGTATACTCTAATCTGATAACTTACTGATAGTATACATTTAATCTTACTATAGAATGCTCTACTTAATCTTAGAATGCTCTTGAATCATTTTTTGCCTCATTCTCTGTGGTACATCACAACAAGCACTTCAAGTGTGGGATCCTCATAGACACCAGAGTACGAGACTGATAGAAATCGTTTTGAGATCTGAAACCCTCAGCTCCTGAGTGAATATAGGACAAGTCTCACTAAAACTCTGCGATCTCCAGTCTTCTTACCTGTCAGCATAAAAGCAACAACTTGCAAGGAAAAGTAAACACCAAACCAAATGAACAAAAACAACAGGAAAAATGATCTGAAACCAGCTATTCTGAGTCAAAAATGAAAGCAAAACAACCCCTCCCTCAATCAGGGCAGGTAGTGGGTATTTTGTATAAGATCTCAATATAAATTGGAAGACCAATAATTCCTGTTTTATATGTGCTGAACCCTATCTGTACCTCCCCCCTTTAAATATTTTTTAAGTGTTTCGGTTCTTGAGGGTCTTTTCCCCCTTCTCCAGGGCTAAGGATTGAACTAAGCATGCCAGGCAAGCTCTGTGCCACTGAGCTGCATCCCTGGTCCTGTTCTTGACTTCAAACAATGAAAATTTGAAGGAAGTCAGATCTGAGTAGCAAGATATTCTGCTGGAGCATGGAGAAATCCAAACCAAAGCAACGTTTCTCTTCCATCAAGAGACAATTCTCTATTTTCTTTTGCTTGAGAAAACTAAGGGAACAGATTTGGTACAGATAGAAAATAAACTACCAGAGTTTATTCAACCCCAGGGCCTCCATGTACTCCTGGGGACATCTGATGAGAGTATTATGGGTAGAGGTGAGGATTAAAATAACAACCAATGTTGGGGTATTCCTTTCTTCCTAACAGTAACATATGTATGTATTTTGACCTCACAAGTTATAAGCTAGGCAAGTGATTTTCAGATTTAGATTTCAGATTTGGCTGTATTAATAAATACAACAAAATAACTTAAAGCTCCTAACTCCTCACTTTGCTAAAAATCATCAAAACAAGAAACTTAACAGATTGCAAAGTAATGTCTATAGTCTGTAGTCTGCCTTCACTACCACTTTGTAAAAGGGATTTTAGTACCACAAAATTTAAAGAGGACACACATTCAGAATAAAAGACAAATCTTTAAACTGAACACATTTAACTTGGTGAAATGTGGTCAGGTGTGGTGTCACATGGCTTTAACCCTAGCGCGTGCAGAGGCAGGTGGATCTCTGTGAGTTCCGGGCCAGCCTGGTCTACATAATGAGTTCTAGGTCAGCCAGAGCTACATACTGAGACCTTCAAAACAAAACAAAACAAAACGAAACGAAACAAACAACCCAAACTGAACATTTAACTTGGTGAAAAATTTACTACATAGTTTGCTTCGTCATAGTCATATTTTTGTCACAGGTTGCTGAAAACTTTACCTTGAACTAGAACAGACAGATCTATAACTTGAGACCTAGGTATGAAACATTATTGACATTATGACCAGGGAGGGACAGGCTGAGCAGTTAAATGAGTCTCCCAAGTTGGCCCAGCTAGTGAGGACAGCTCAGATGTGAACCCTGGTCTTCTGGCTCCAACACCGGGGGAATTTACAGGACAGTGTAGCTTTGTCCTGGCTTTGAAGAAGCACAAAATAGCATATACATCCATGCTAAAAAGTTTCCCAAAGCATTAGTGGGCCACACACTACTCTGGTTGAGAGTGGGATGCAACTGTGCCTCTGTGTCCTTGTATGTAGAGCCACTAACCAGCAACTTTTGCCAACAGATAACAGAACTGGTTCCCAAGAAGCGTTTAGGATCCTTAGCCAGGTCCATTCCTGTGCTTCATTAAATGTATTAACATTGCAAACCTCAAGCAGGAGGTCTCCTGTTTACCCACATCACTCAACAGTTATGACTCTTCCTTCCATTGTAGAGTTTTGACTGAAAAAAAGTGAAAAATGCATTTGTAAATTGAATGCTTGGTTTATATTCCTCTGGATTTAGGAAAGCAGCATTAATTAATTCTGAAAAATGGAAAGACCTTAGGAGGTCGAGTTAGAGTTTGAACATCTCTATTCATATCAAGCATTATTCAACATTCTCCCCCTTCCAACCGCCCACAAACTCTTACATGAACTTCAAGAGGGTTTTCAAGGTTGAACTCAAAATCCAGCCATCTCAGTCTAACAGTAGTCCTTAGTTACAACCTCTTTCCTCTTGGAGAAACCTGAGTATGGCCCTGATTATGCTGGTAAAGAAGATGTGAAGGGAAGGCGACAATTTCACACCACCCAAGGAAAACTTGCCAATGTGAGTAGGGTCCCACGGAGAAGCAGCAGGTGCTGTCTTTCTCTCTTGGCACTCAGCAGCAAAATATCAACCTTGGTGTCTTTCCTTTGCCACCTATAAGCCCAGCTCCCAGTTCTCCACCCCGCCCTTAATGTGTTGCACGACTGAGCAGATATGACTGGATTGGTCCTGATGAGTAGATTTTACTGTCCAGCAATATTTTAAGCTCCCAGACAGCTTTTATGAAGGGCAGGATGTTTGGGAAACAATAGGAGGGAGAGAATGGGAGGGCTGCACTGGACACTGAGGGGAGGAGGATGGGGTGGGGCGGGGGAAGCTGACCTGGGAAAGCTTAGCGAAGGCTTCCGCAGCCTCTGAAAGTTTCTCTTAGTTGCAGACTGACCCTCTAAAATGGCAAGCCTTTGGCTTCTCTGCAGCAGATAGAAGTATAGGGGTGTTTTCCCAGACCTTGCCATCATCTTGGAGACTCTTAGTGATGTAGGGACAGGGAGAAGTGACCTTTGTGCAGCCCTCTTCAAGTCAGACTGAAAGAGAGTGGTTTATCCCTTTCAAAGGATGGTATTTCATCCTCCATTGGTGGTTTGGTCTTGCCGATGATGTTGCTTCTAGAAACAGTGGATTACTGAACATAGTTCTCAGTCCCAGGCACTAGATACCTGCACAGGAGTGGGTCATGGAGACCCCAGAAGCCCCAATAATACAGACTCTTATTAATGCTCTTGACAGAACGAGAGGATATGACCATACTACAGAACACACCACATACCTTGGTTGTAAGATAGAAAACAGGCTGACATTTAGCTAGAAAATTCCTTTATGCTGGCTAGCATTCAAACTTCTGGAGTGTGCTGAGCAGGTTGCTGGGGGTGGGGGTGGAGTGGGGGTGGCACCATCAGCCTTACCTAGTTGTGGGCCCTATAAAACAGAAGTCCAACCTGTTGGAAAATATATGCCTATCTGTACAAAAGTGACCTGATTGTATAGAGTAACCAAATGCCTTCTGATGGGATCTGAGGCCTACTCTACCAGGAAGTGTGGCAATGGGGGATGATCTCTACCTGGTATTGTAAGCCTGACTAATCACCCAGGTCTGGGGAGAGTGTAGGCCTAGGTGGGAAACCTATTACTGATGTTTAACTAAACTGACAAAGCAGCAAAGTGCCTTCAAAATATCTACCTTATACCTGTAGATCAAAGCTGATTCCAGCCTTAATCAGAGAGGCCTCACAGCTGCCTAAGATGCGGAGGATAAGCAAGAGTCATGGGCTCAGCTTTAAGCAACACATATGTACCACTTCCTCCAAGGCTTAGGGAATATTGGAGAAGAGTCTGGAGGTATATAAGAGCCAGAAGATAGAGTGAAAGGCTACAAAATGCCATTCTCTAGACTTGACACAACTGTTGTAACTATTAACTCACAATAACTTTAGTTGTACTAACTGTACTGAGCTCACACAAGTCTGGCCCTATAAACAATCAGTCAAAGAAGGGGGAGGAACTCTCAGGGTCTTACCTTTTACTGCTGAACTGCTGGTCATCAATAGAATCTGACAGAAGGGGAACCATTCTCTTAAGTTGTGTACCCACCATCAGCCCACCAGGCTCCAACAGATAGCTCCAAACCCATGTCACAGGGATAGCTCCGGTTAATCTCAATAAGGCATGAAACAAAATCAATAGTCATAAATACTTGAAAGAGATTTGTGGGAAGGAGGGGGTGAGAATGGTCCATATTTATTATTAAATGTACATAATTATCTAAAATTTGAAATAATAAAAAGGAACCTTTGTAAGTTAATATAATTTCTTATCATAGCACTCACAATTACAAGGGTTTTGAGAAGCTGCATTTGAATGGAGGGATCATGCAGGCTTAGACAATATTTTCTGAATGTGAATGAAGGTATGATGGTTTTACTCATCAGAAAGCTCTCTATGGAATACCTCTGTGGCACCATAAGAATGATACTTGGGAAGCCAGGTTGAAGGACGTGAACATGTGCTCACCAATATCCACCTCCTTCTTGTCTGAGACTGTTGCATTGCTATAAAAATGATAGCTATTTCAACCATGTCTCCAAAATGAATGATTTAAAAAAAACTTATTTTAATTATGTGTATGTGTCTATGTGGTGGTATGTTCACATTTGTGTGCAGGTGCCCATGGAATCCAGAAGAAGGCATCATGGCTGGAGTTACAGGTGGTGTGAATCACCTGATGAGGGTACTGGACAAAACTTGAGTCCTCTGGAAGAGCAGCAAGCACTCTTAACTGTTGAGCCATCTCTCTAGCCTAAAAGGCTTTTGTTACTGAGACATAGTTTCTCTAAGGTGCCCATGCTGGTCTCAGCCCCGCCCCCCACCCCTAAGTGCTGTATGATAAACATGGACCACCACTCTTGATAATCAAATTATTTTTGTTGTCAGTTTAATTTGCACCTGAAAAGACCTTGAAAATATCAACATTCAATTTTGTATTTCCTGGGGAAAGATTTGAAGGAGATGGCGAGAGGCTCATCTTAGCTGTTTCTGAGAGATATGAAGGAAAAGTGTTCTAGAAAAGAATAACAACAGGGACAACAGGAAAGAACCAGACCTGATCTCAACAGAGAGGACTGCGTTTATTAGCACAGGAAAGGGCAGCATCCCTCCCTCGGGAATGGAGGTTGTACAAGGGAATAGGAGCTGGTCAGAGTTTTTAGGGGCCCTAGGTGGCAGCTTCAGGGGGATGTTTGTTCTTGGCCATTTTTGTGGGCTTTCTGAGTACTCAAGTGGGGGTGGGGAGATAAAATTCCAGATATAGAACTGGATGCTCTCAGGGTAGGGGTTGGGGAACCAGATGATCTGTGGTCAGGAGTCTTATGTTGTGCCAATTTTCTTCAAGATAAGTTGGCTATTCTTGGCAGGAATCAGAATAAATTTTGCCAGGAATCAGAATCAAATATTGTAAATCTTTCAGTGAGAAATTTTCTCATGAAGGCTGTATTGCATTATTTGATGTAAATAAATAAATCTCTAAAACATGAGACATAATCGAATTTAAATGCAAATCCCACCTTCATATTCTATAATCATCCATCATCTAGTTTATTAGATTGTGATAATGCAGTGATCTTCTGCCAGGGAGCCTTTTAGAAACATTGAGGCAGTTACATAAGGAAAGACTGTGGAATCTGGAGTTGGAAAACCTGGCTTCTTATTTGTTGGCTTACTTGTTCAGCATCTCAGCCTCCATTTCTCATCTATAAAAGAGACATAACAGTGCTGCCTCTGCTTTATGAAAACGATGATAGTTGCACATGTGCTGGGAAAGTTCTCTCATCCTGTGTTTATCATGTTAACCGTGATCCTCACCCCCTGGATCTGGCTTGTCCTCCAAGATAAAAATCTTCCATCATAGAGGGAAACTGTTTAAATAGGATGTTCTACTTCCATCATTCCTTCAGGAAAGTTCATTCAGCTCAGGAAGTAAACAACTCAGTAGTTTCAGGAAGTCCCTGAAACTGACCATATTCACTAGGACCCTGCCTCTCCAAGCATATATAAACCCTAAGGACTGCTGAGAGACATACTCAGACAAGCAGAGCTGCCTAGAAGAGGCCCAGACCAGCCAAGAAACAGAGACCAGTTGAGCTGCCTAGAAGAGACTCAGACTATCTGAGCTACCCAGAAAAGATACTCTCCAACCTGATGCCTGTAAGTTGTACAGTATGCACAGTTTCCAGGTTTTGTGAGCTGTCACCCATGCTGGGGTGGGTTTTTGCTGATGGATCTATCCTTGAGTCATTTTTATTCCTGTGAGTAACCACTTACCCATACTCCCCTAAGTAAGTAATCCCAATAAAACTTACTGGTTGACCAAGTTGGACTTCGGTGGTACTCTTACTTTGGTCTGTCATCAGTTCCCTATCTGTGGTAAGTAGATGATTGTTCATGTTTCCCCAGGAATAGTGTCATATAACAGTACCGTGTTCAGAATTGTTGGTTGATTTGTTCCAAAATCTCTTTTGATTAAGGTCATATACTTTCACTCACATGGGAAAAAGTCAGAACTGGGAAAGACCGGAAGATATTGACCTCAATTCCCCTAATTTATAGATGAAGAAATCGAGGTTCAGCCTGGGATACAGCCCTGGTGCCCGAGTCACTTAAGTGACAAAGTTCTATTGATAGAACTAGGTGAGCCCTGGTTGAGTAGATGGTGGAAAGATTTATGGGTCCTGAAGAAACCATCCTCAGTCAGCCCTGTTGGTGACAGGAAATAGGGGATGAATATTATCTCTCAGCTTCTGGTATGTGAGTGAGGAGGAATCTTTGAGAAACACCAGTCAGGGCTGTGTGCAAACTGGAGCACGTCCCTAAATAATTCAGGCCACCCACCCTTGAGGTTGAATGAATTAAATAGCATGCTAGAAAGTTCTAAGTGCTACCTGAAAATGAGATACTCTGACTGGGTGGGGAGGACTGGGAGGGCTAGTAGAAGGGAGGTTGTTCTCAAGAGAGAGGTCATTGATAAAGTGAGATTTGATAGTTGTTTTTTTTTTTTTGTCTTTTTGAGATAGGGTCTCCTTGTAGTCCCAGCTGTCCTGGAACTCACTATGTAGACCAGGCTGGCCTCGAACTCACAAAGATCCGCCTGCCTCTGCCTCTCAAGTGCTGGGATTAAAGGCGTGCGCCACCACACTGAGCCTTAGATTTGATAGATTTTGCTTTTGGGAGGAAGGGTCCATGAGGGTATGGGTTAGGAACAATTCAGGTCAAGGCTCTAAGCAGCGAAGAGGAGCTGAGACAGAATGGCAAGGGAAAAAACAATGAAAAGTGTAATTTTTAAATTTCCTGATTGTTTATCCATTTGTGGGTTATTTACTGGTGTATGTTCCTAAGTCCAACACCAACCAGAAATGAGATATTACCTAACATCCAATATGACTAGGCCATTTCTTTCTATGACAAATTTTTGTAAAGCAGCCACTGTACTGGGAGCAGAGATGGATAAGGAATGGTCCCGATGTGATTGATACCTGGTACAGGGAGGGTGCAGAGACTTCACACACATCTGCTCTGAGGAGAGGTGGGGCAGGAGGAAAAGCTGCATCCTGGATAAGGATGTAGTGCCAAATTGGAACAGTAAACTGGTGAATGTAAAGATCTCAGCTTCACCACCAGCCAACCCGAACTTGAATAAGCTACTTTCCTTTGGCTGTAGAGTTACAGTGATTAATCAAGATGTGTAAAATTGAGCTCAGTGCTTGGCCTAGTAAGGCTTGGTAAATAGTAACTGATATCAGTACTATCATTAGGAAGAGGAGCTGAGTATCTGGAGGGAGGGCAAGAGTCTTTGCTTCACCAGCAGGGGGATCAGTGCTTGCTTTTCCTAGCTTGTGTTGCCTTGAGAGAACCAGCCTATGAACTATGGCCTCTTGTGTCCCTCCTCCCTGGTTGATTTGGTTATAAGCCAGAGATTCTTCTTCATAGTTTGGCTGAAGTTCAAGGGCTCCTGTGCCCTGAGGGACAGAGGGTGGGCTGGAGAGGGTGCAGGGGCACTTTCACTCTAGAGAGGATTTCCGGCCCAGACAGTTGTCAGGACAAGGCAGGGCCCTCTATTGAACAGAGCAGATCATGCATGAGAGCAGATGGTGCCAATTCTATAGAGCACGACCCCTCGGCCCAGCCTTCTCCTGATAACAAAGTTACCTTTCCCAATCTGCTTAGGCAGAAGGGAGACAAATTCTCTGTCCTTTTTGTTGATCATGCAGCACAGGCAGGACCCAGGTCAAAGCTGGGCCTAACTTTCAATATTACCCCGGACTCAGAGTCTTGGGTTCTCTCAGCTGCCCCATCACCTTGGATAGAGTTAGACAAGGATGCAAAAAACGGCCTCTGGTTATCTTCCAAACACGGCATTTCTTGGAATTCTTGGTGCCTGGGGAGGTATAGAGAGAATACTAGAGACGGCGTTTCAGACAAGTGTACAAGAACGTTGCATCTCAAGTCTGTGGGTCTCTAAGTGTGGTCCCCAGACCTGCAATGCTTCCTGGGAGTTTGTCAGTGAGATAAACTCCCAAGACCTACCCTAGACCTGCTGAATCGGAAACGCAGGTTGGAGGCCAGCAGGCTGTTTTACACAAGACTGTTGGGAGAGCCCAAAGCACTTAAATGTTGGAACCTCAGCTGGCAGTCGCTTAGCTCCTGATCCTGATGCCCAGAATGTCTGCGTTTCATTGAGCTGTCCCCACAACCTGCTGCATATCTGTGTTTCATTCAGCCCCCCCCCCCCACAGCCTGCTGCATTTTTTTTAAAGCTCTACCACCAAGATAGAGACCTAGAAACTGTTTTGTGGTCTTTCCAGAGGGTGAGAAGTCCTTGTGAAGAGTTCTTTGGCGTTTCCCATCTGCCATTAATCTATTCTCCACATACAATATCATACCTCAGAGAGGAGAAGAAACATAAATATGTGACGTGCACTTTAAGATTGGGGGTGGATACTTTTCTCCATTTTATTGAGACTCAGCAAGGTTTAGGTCCCTGTTACAGAACGAAAGGGGCAGGGCCAAGGCTGGAATCAGATCTCTTTGACTCCAAATCCCATGTTTACTTTGGGCTACCCATGTTGTCTCCTTTGATTATGCGATTCAGCTCTGCAGCGCTGACCTTTTAGAGCATCTGGGGTCTCTGGTTTTTGTGATCATCAGTTAACATTTTAAGGGCTTAACATTTTGTTGTTCTGAAAAGCCAACATAGCTGTGAACATTTTCTAAGTACTGTAGAGCAATTCACTTGGTACATACCCATATTTTAAGAAGGACAAATATAAGGCACAAATATTTACACACTGAAAACAAACAATACAGTAGCATTCAGGGTAAGTAATCAAACAGTAGGAGCCTCTTGCCCTAAGCTACCACTACTGTGACTACCCATAATAGTTTGGTGTGTCCCCCACCTGCTTTCTACACACATGCACAGCAATGTAAGTGAGACCAGTATGTTGTATATGGTCAGTATGACTTACTTTTTTCACCTTGGTGATCTTTGAAGCACTTGTAAGTCAACCTCATTCTTTTATTTTTATTTTTAAAAATTTTAATTTTTATTTTATGTGTACGAGTGTATTGCCTGCATATATGTGAGTGTGCCTGTGTTGTGCAAGGCCGTGGAGGTCAAAAGAGGGCTTTGGATTCCCCCTGGAACTGGAGTTAAGGATGGTTCATAGCTGCCATGTGGGTGCTGGGAATCGAACCTGGGTTCTCTGCAAGAGCAGTCAGTGCTCTTAACCACTGAGCCATCTCTCCAGTCCCTCAACTTCATTCTTTTAATATCAATGATAATATTCCATAGTAAGCCCCTCTGTGAATTTATTCAGCCTGTTCACTGCTGAAGGCTGTTCATCTATCTACCCATCTATCTATCATCCATCTATCATCTATCATCATCATCTATCATCTATCATAATCATCCTATCTATCATCTATCTATCTATCATCATCATCTATCATCATCTATCTATCTATCATCTACCAATCATCTATCATCTATCTATTTATATCTACTGTCTATCTATCAATCATCTATCTATCTATCATCTTATCTATATCTCTCTATCTCTGTCTATCTATCTATCTGTTATCTATTTATATCTATCATCTATCTATCTATCTATCCATTCATCATCTTCTTTCTTTTTTCTGTTACTAACTTTTAAAATAATAATGTTTTATGAATATATTTTGAGCAAATGGAAGGAAACTTCTGGAAAATGTATTCCTAGTGGCAGAATTAATTTTTCAAAGGAGATAAAATTGAAAAGTTGCTGAGTACTATCAATTGCTCCCCAAACAGACTCCCAGATGATGTTAGTCGCTTTCAAAGGAGATCTCATCCAGAGTTCTGAAGTTATGGCTATGGTCCAGCTACACTTTTACAACATATGGGCAGAAAGCGTCCTTTTATTTTAATTTGCATTTTCCCGATTACTCGAGAGAGGGAGTGGCTTCTCATATGTTTGTTAGCTAGTTGCATTTCTTTTCCTCAGAATTATTTACTCATAACCTTTGTCAACCTTGGGCACGTGTGTGTGTGTGTGTGTGTGTGTGTGTGTGTGTGCGCGCGCGTGCGTGTGGGGGGGATTCACCTTTTCCTTGCTGACTTATAAGCTCTTTTTACAGAGTAAAGCTATTTTTCCTTCTTTACATGTTCTGTAAAGCTTCCAATTGATGGCTTGTCTTGTAACTTTGCTTTTAATGCATTTTGCTATACAGAGAATTTATATTTTTATCAAATCAAATAAAATCTGCCTTTTAAAAATTTATGGCTTTTTGACTTTGTGCCTGGTATAGAAAGGCCTCTATATTTCATTAAAATTCAGGAAATCAGTTAGAAAAAAATTGTTAGAGTAGATTCTTTTTCAATATTTCAGCCTGGGTCTTTAAAACCTAAGTTTTCAGAGCAGTATGAATACTTCCTCTTTTCCTTTTTTTAAAAAAAGTTTTTATTATTTTTATTTTATGTGTATGAATGTATTGCCTGTGTGTTTATGTAAGTGCACCCATGTCCTGCAGTGCCCACAGAGGTCAGAAGACAACATTGGATCCCCTAGAATTGGAATTATGGATGGTTGTTAGCTGCCATGTAGATTCTGGGAATCGAACCTAGGTCCTTTGTAAGAGCAGCCAGTGTGCTTAACTGCTGAGCCATCTCCAGTCCCCCCCCCCCCCCTTTTTTTTGAGATAAGGTCTCCTGACTGGCCTGGAACTCAGTATAGAGACCAGACTGGCCTCTGCCTCTACTTCCAGAGTGCCCAGGTTAAAGGCGTACATTTCCATGTCTGTTTGAATGCTTCCTCTTCTAGATTTTAGTGCTCTTTTACAACTGACTTAACAATAAAGGGATGCATATTTTATTCAACATCCTGGCACATTTGGCAACAGATTTCACCACCACCACTACCATTTGTAAGGGTATATTTGGATTTGTAAATCAGAAAGCTGAACTTGGAGACCATCCATGCCTTTCTTCTTGCGGTAGGTGTTTTGGTTTTATATTTTAATAAAGGCTCTAGATGTTTGGCTCATTCTCAAATACCATGGGAGGGAAGGAGAAAAGGAGGGAGGGAGGGAGGGAGGGAGAGAAAGAGGGATGGAGGGACAGAGGGAGAGAGAGAGAGAGAGAGAGAGAGAGAGAGAGAGAGAGAGAGAGAAAGGATTGCTTTCTTTTTTGCAGGCATATTTTCTACCTTTTTTATGAAGAGGGAGAGTTTAAATGTTTTTTGCCTTTGCCGAATAAAATTGTCTGAGCATCTCTAAAGTTGTCATTACTTTCTTGGGCCTGTAACTTCTCACTTAGTGTCACGCTATGCTTTCTATGGCTCGCCTATGTTGACTCTCTTTTTTTTTTTTTTTTTTTTTTTTTTTGAGACAGGGTCTCATGTAACTAGTCTTAAATTCAGTGTGTAACTGAGGACAACTTTGAATGCCTGCCTCCACCTCCCAAGTGCTGGGAGTACATTGCCATATGTGACTTGGGTTGACCCTCATTGTATGTACCCAATCTCTTCTGCCTCAATATGGATGGAGAGTAAAAGAATGGATCCCACAGGCGCCCACATTCTAATCCCTGGACCCTGTGAATATACTGTGTTACATGGCAAAGAAGAAGTAAAATACTGCTAATCATCTGACTTTAATGATGAGCATTTATTCTTTTGTGTATGTGTGTGCCATTTGTTTGCAGGTGCATGTACATGTGCACGTGGATGCCACAGGTCAACCTTGGGAGTCATTTCTCAGGAGCCATTACTTTGTTTATTGGGACAGAGCCTGTTACTTGGCCTGGGGTTTCCTTATTAGGCCAGGCTGACTGGTCAGCAAGCCCTAGGGATCCTCTTGTCTCTGCCTCCCCGGTGCTGGGATTGCAAGCACATGCCATCATGTCCAGCTTTTTTTTACCTGGGTTCTAAGGGTCAAACTCAGGTCCTTGTGCTTCCAAGGTGAGCACTTTACCAACTGAGTTATCTCGCCAGCCCAGCCCTGAGAATCTCAATCTCCCCCTGCCCCCATGTAGGCATGCATGCATGTGTGTGTGCATGCTTATGGAAGCTAGAAGTTTGTGTTGGTAGTCTTCTAATATCTCTGCCTGCCTTATATTTTGAGGCAGTCTTTCACTGAACTTGGCACTCACCAATTGGCTAGACTGGTTGGCCAGCAAGCTTCAGGGTCATTGATGCACACAATCATGCCCTGTTTTTATATGGGTGCTAGGGATCCAAACTTAGGTCCTCATGCTTGTATGACAAGCAGTTTACCCACAGATCCATCTCCCCAACCCCAGGTTATTATTCTTATAGGCTAAACTTCAGGGGTCCTTGGATGGAAAATGGGAGCTATTAAAGACAGAACCAGGAGAATACAGACATTGGGTGGCCACTGACGACTTTGAAGGTAGGCCAAGCCAAATGTGAGCAGCCCCGACCCGCTGGAGAAAGCAGAAAAAACGGCACCCCAGAGCCTCCAGACAGGAACAGTGCTTCCAGCACTTTGATCTTAACCCAGTGAGACTTACTTCAGATTTGTAACCTGGAAAACTGTAAGGTAATAATTTGTAGTGTTTTTAAACTACTAAGTTTATGACAATTTATCATCATAGCAGCGATCGGGAACCAATCTATAGCTGGAACTTTGTGACCAAAAGAGCAGCAAATGTGGCCACTGTAGACGCACGGTTCCTGATTCTTAGACTACAGCTCCCTGACCCTAGGAGACATTTTGCTCTGCGGAATGCAGCCACACACTCTGTAGAAATGTAACTTGTTTGACTTCCAATTGCCTTCAGGCTCTCAGCTTCCCACAACTTGCACATTCTGGTTGCAATTGTTCTTACAATCACACTCAGCTCTAAAGTACAGCGATGCTTTGGTTGCTGTCCATGATAAAGAAAATATGTACTACAGTCTGGATTTGTTACCCTGAATTAAAAAGAAAAAAAAAAAGCTTGCTGACTCAAATAAATGTTTTGAATGTGACTAGATTTATCTAAAAAAAAAGTGGAGGCAGGAAAATTTCAGTGCCTCAATGGCTCAGTCTAGTAGGCCTCTCAGATACTGAGGATTTGTGTCTTCACCTTTGAAGAGGGAATAATGCCAGTCAAATGGAAATCACCTAATGCAGTCCCTAACTCACAGGAGACTCCAAATAAACACAGAGTCCTAGCACTCAGGATCCTGATCTCTAACGTGGATATAAGGCGACGTTCCTTTCCTGAGTTGTTTTGGGGATTAAATAATATAATACAGGCTTTTGGATTATTTTTCAGAGACACACTTGGTTCCTTTTGTGGTCGTACTACAATTCTACCACTAGATGGCACCAACAACACAGCCAGAGGGTAAAAATGACTACCTGATGTCAAACTGGGAAAGTGGGGGTTTCTCTGGATGAAATAAGTTTAACAATTACTGTAGATGTTCCAAAGAAGTTTTCCTTTTCCTACCTTTTTTTGTGGGGTTGGGAATCAGAATCTGGGTCTCACACATGCTAGTTAGAGGTTTTCATTAAAAAAAAAGTAAATAATTTTTATTTTTAATCATGTGTATGTGTGGTGTCTGTGTGTGTCTGTATGTATGTGCATGTGAGTGCAGGTGCTGGAGAAGGCTGTCAGATACCCTGGAGCTGGAGCTACAGGTGGTTGTGAGCCTCCTGATATGGGAACTGAATTTGGGTTCTTTACAAGAACAAGTCTCTGTCTCTCTGTCTCTCTGTCTCCCTCTGTCTCTGTCTCTGTCTCTGTCTGTCTGTCTGTCTCTCTCTCTCCAGGGTCTCTGTAGTTCTGTCCCACCTGAAACTCACTATGTAAACTAAGCTGGCCTCGATCTCATAGAGATCCACCTGCCACTGCCTCCCGAGTGCTGGGATTAAAGTCATGTGCCACCATGCCCGGTGTGCAAGTGTTCTTAATGACTGAGCTATCTCTCCAACCTGGAAGTTTTCATTTTTGATGTAAACTGTTTACTATCGTGAGAGATTTTTCTCAGGCAGCAGAATGCTCTAAGGGATGATTGCAAGTGGGGTCTGGGAATCAGAATAATCCTTTTGAAATTCAAATTTGACCATACTTAAAACTTTCTGTGATTTGCTTTCACCTATACAAGTACTTATAGAATGAGTCATTCAGGTTGAGAGCAAGAGGTCCCATCATCTTGCTGGGAGGTACCATGATGATGCCATGGAACACCATGAAATGATGCTGGGAATCTCTTTTGGATGAAGCTTGGATCTGTAGCATGGTACACAGGGCCCCCTGTTGTCTGATGCCTGTTTGTTACTCCTGTCCATCTCATGCTGCTGATAACTTTGTGGCCAGCTCTTGTATCTATACTCCTACTGAGGTCCTGATTCCCATCCTTTCTTCTTGCCTACAAGCCTCTGCCTATGCACCTCCCTCTCCTTTGAATCTCCTGTCTCTCAATTCTGACTCATCTGTTGAGGTTTTGTTTGGACTTTACTTTCTCCAGCGTCCCTTCTGACCCTGAAGTTATTATTTTTTTTTAAAACTCCATTGATATGTCTGCCTCTCCCACTAGTCTATGAGCTTGCTATGAGGCTGCTGAGTCTGTGAGATTGCATAGCTTTATTCATATCTATTTTATGAAGACCTGGCAAAGGAGAGAACCCAATGATGTTTCTGGTAAATTAATGAGTGGTGTGTAGAGAAGGGCATTCTAGGTAGATGAGATGCAGGATGCAGGTGGTGAAGATGGAGTTGGGGGGAAGGAGAATGAATGCTACAGGAGAAGTTTGCCAAGACTGTCCTCTGAGCCCCTGCAGGAGACCAGGGTGGGCTTCTTCATTCAAAACCCCAGTGGCATTCTCACACAGGGCTTCAGGTTAATGGACTGGAACTCCTTCAGTCACAGAGGCACTCCAGAAGTGACTTGCTTGTGAGTCATTTTGACTAACCTTCAGGATATCTGAGGTTGAGGGTCTGGAACTGATCATAATACCTAAAGGCAAAGGCCCTACTAGGAATGACCGCTGCCAGAGGGTTAGCAGAGGCTGAGGGGGCTCATGACCTGCGATGGGGAGGGAAACCATATAGATTTCTAGAAATCATGTCTTAACTGCATTTTCCTTCTGAGCTAGTCCCCAGGCATCTAAACAATGTCTCTCCAGGCAGCCTGGCACGGCTGTCATAAAATGCAACTGAAATTGGTATCTATGGAAACAGGCTGGCTCCTTGCTCCCTTTTGCCTGTCTCGCTCCTTGCCTCTGTGGTGGCCAGGATGGTCTAGACTCCACAGCCTGTACTCAGATGTTGGGGCTGCTGTAGCTGTGTCCAGACCACTCTCCTGTGTCCACCTTAGCAGAGGAGGGAGAGGTACTGAGGGAAGGGTGATCTGGGTGGGGGGTGCAATGCCTCAGGAATCAGAGACAGTTATTATGAAGGATGGTGATTTGCCTGCATAGACTCAGGGAAAGCACGTAGGAATTCAGTGGGGACGCCCTGACCTGGCCACCAGGACTCTATTCTCTTAGTTTGGGTTTTGAGTCGAAGGCTCAGACCTTTACCCCATCAACACAATTAATTCTCTGCCTCCTCTACCCACCCTAGGCCTGGGTGTGATTCTCTGATCTTTTCTTTCCTCTGCCGGATTCATTATTCATTAGGGGTTTCATCGTGATGAGCCTGATTTAAGAAATTTATTTATTTATTTGGGTTTGGAATGAATGAAAATCAGCCTGCTTCACTTGCTGGGGAAGCTCCCAGCACCTTGTGAGGGTGGGCCCGACACCACTAGGGGGAGATGCTGTCTCTCTTTTGCTCCTCAGTTTTAGAACATCTTTAGAGCCGGTGGGGGCATGTCTAAGATGGCAATGGAGACGGAGTCTGATGAACTCTTTTTAATCACATCAGAATAAATGGGTGTGGGCTTACATGAGGAACTGGGAGTGAGGATGGGGGCAGGAAATGAAGGTGGGGACACCTGGGCTTCGATGTGGGGTACTTTTTATTCTGTGTAGATGGTTCTTGGCCTGGTCTTCCAGTGCCCTTCCTACTATGCTGGTGGGGTTAGATGACCCACAGGGAATCCTCCATTTTCTTTTCTTCCTCTTCTTACTCAAAAGCCCGTCTCACCACTGAAATCTTATTCTGTCTCCCACTGCCTCCCGAGTCCCAAATTATCAAATCCAAATTTGATACTTCTCTGCTACATCCCCTTCCCTCTTCCAGACCTGCCTCCATTTCTGTGGGTCTTGCACAATTCTACTGTACACCTGACCTTACCAGGGGTAATATTAATTGTGAAAGGACAGATGAACATTGTAGTGTGTGTAGGCTCATGTGACAGCAAAGCCAAGGGAAACCACAGAGGTGAGAGAACAAGAGGCAGAAGCAACTGGAGCTGTTTTGGTTAAGGTTGTAGAGAATCATCTAAGAGCTATGGCTGAGGTTATGTGCTTTTAACTCACTCACCTGCAAATCAGGGACAGATCTGGCTACAGGAAGCCTCTGTTGCTATAGGCAGTGTTGGCAGAATCCTGGGGCCATGGAGGGTAGTTGTGGGGAGGCCTCTTCTGCTGTGAGCTGCCCACCTTGGGCCTGCCCTTTGAAACCTCTTTACTGGTCAAGATCTGACAGCATAGTTTAAACCAACAGAGATGCCAGGTTCCTGTTCAGGAGTTCATTCTTTCCTGTCTTATCCGTAAACCTAACAAACTGGAGACTCTAGAGGAATTTCTGTCTTAGATCCATTAGGCAAATTTTGGTATCCTTCTAATAGAAGAGAGTCTTGAAGGAAGATTGCAGTTAGAACCAACCCATGGTTGGCTTTCCCAGCATGGGTTAGTATTTCCTTTATTCTCAACCCCTATCACCAGACTTAGAATCTATCGCTTACTATGAAGTATTTGGCAAATTCACTCTTTTAAACCTCAGTTTTGTCATCTGAGATGGGGATGCCTGTTATGAGGATTTAAAGAGATTATCTATGTAAAGAACTTGGCCCATTGGCTGACTTATACATGGCCACTGCCACTATCTTAAAATGCAGTGAGTGTAGGGGATGTAGAGATGACTCAGTGGATAAAGTGCTTGCAAGTGTGGAAACCTGAGTTTGGATCCTAGAATCCATGTAAAGCCAAGCACATGCATCTGTAATCTTAGTTCTCCTGAGGTGAAATGGGAGACAAAAGCAGAAGCATCCCTGGAAGCTTATGAGCCAGCTAAGCTGGCATAGGCAGTGGAGAGCAAAAGACCCTGTCTCAGGCAAGGTAGAAAGTGAGGATTCTGACTGCCACAGGAGGTCTGCAGCATGCTCGTGCCTGCACTCAAACACATGGACACACGCAGACACAGCTTTTTTAAAAAATGCTGTGAGTATAAAGGCTAAGCCAGATGGTTCACATCAGGACTTTACTATTTCCTGGCTATATGGTCTCTGAAAACCAATTGAGCTCCATATGCTTTAGTTTCTTTGCATATAAAAGCTCCAGTTTAGGGGCTGGAGACATAGCTCAGTTGTAAAGCCTGTGCTTAACATGTACAGGGCACTGGGTACAATCCACAGCATCTCATTTAAATTAGGAGATGGAAAGATGACTCAGTATTTGAGAGCATTTGCTGCTACTCTATGATGACGACTGGAGTTTGGATCCTAGCAGTCACATCGGGTAGCTAACAAATGCTTTTAAGTCCAGCTCCAAGGGATCTGACATTCTCTTTTGGCCACACACACATACACACACACACTAAAATAAAATCATGGCCAGGTGTGGCGGTGCATACCTATAGTCCCTGCACTTGGTAGGTAGAAACAGGCAGAGCTTTATAAGATCAAGCCCAGTCTGGTCTATAGAGTGAATTCCACACCAGCTGGGCCTATAGGGAGACCCTATCTCAAAAACATCAAAAGATAAAAAAGATAAGTTAAAACAGTTTAGCAGTAGCACCCACTCCATAGGGCACTTGCTAGGACTACATAGCCAATGCGTTCAGAACACTGAAAACAGTTCCTGGCACATAGCAGACACCCAAGTAAGACCAGCCATCACTGCCTGTGGAGCTGTAGTCTGGTTATTCTAAGGGATCTACATTTGGCTCTGGAATGCTATGATGTCTGTGCTCTAGCAGAAGAGCTATTTTCTCATTTCTTTGTGCTAAGATGAAGCTGCATTTGTTTCTTGTACAACTGGTTGATACTGGATGCAGGGGCTACAAGTCTGGCCAAAGGAGACTTGATAGAGACACAAGATGCACTACTCAGTTCAAAACAAAAATCTCTTTAAGATGCAGTGGTCCTGTGTGGTTTGTCTTTTGCTGAATATCAACTTAGAAAGACTTTATTGTCACACCACATTTTCAGATGTAGAAAGAGATGTAAGAGACAGATTCTATGTCTATACTCACACACTGCATTTAAAATAAAAGTTAACCAAAGCAGCTTTTGATATTGCCTGACAGGGCAGGTCATAGATAGTGTGTCTGACACACCATTTGACCATGTTGGATGCCTTGGCACAGCTGCAGTGAATTTGGGGTAAAGCCGGGAATAGAGCCCTTCCCAGGGCTTGTACTGCACGTCTCTGAATACTTATTTTTAGAGTCTTCCAAGAAAATTTTAAGAAAAAGAAAAAAATATTTTGGGTAGGGAAATCATAAATCTAGAAAAATGTGAAAAATGTCTACAATTTTCAAAATATATGCTATGTGTTCTGGATCCCAAGCCACTTTGATAAACCACTTTATAAAACATGTCACTGTCTTCTAGGAGAAGAATTCTGAAGTATAAAAATATCAGAATAAGGGTGATATATTGTTAACATTCCTAGAAATGTGAAGAGAATTAACCTGGAGAAACAACTGATTGTGATCAACAGTTTTTAAAATAATTTTTAAATAGAAAATTTGCAAATTTCATAC
>NW_008332653.1:827280-833463 GCF_000622305.1 Nannospalax galili | reverse complement strand
AATACCCGTAGAGGTCAGAAGAGGCTGTTGGATCCCCTGGGACTGGAGTTACCGACAATTGTTAGCTGCCATGTGGGTGCTGGGATTCGAACCTGGGTCTTCTGGAAGAACAACCAGTGTTCTTAACTGCTGAGCCATCTCTCCAGCCCCATCTGCACCCCTCTTATAGCCAACCCCTGCCAGATTTCATGTGCTGTGCCATACATGTTAAGACCTATTGAGCCAAGTTTTTGTACCCAAATGTCCTTCAGTGTGCATCCATCCACTGGAGCCTGGTTAATCTATCTAGTGCCATATCCTTGGAGAAAACCAGTTCTCCCTCTCTCAGTAGTTATCAGTTGCCAGTAGTTCCTCAGTTAAGGTTGGAGCTTCTTCCCTGCTTCTCCACTTTTGTGTTGGGATTTTGTCTGGCTTAGGCTTGCATGGGTCTGGTGCATGCTGCTACCATTGTTGTAAATTCATATGAGCAACTTCTCAGCCGTCTGAGACACTGTTTCCTTATGGTCATCTGCCACCTTTGGCTCTTAATCTTTCCATCCCCAATACTGCAATGATTTCTGAGCCTTGAGTGACAGAGGAAGAAAGACCTGGATCACTATATCCCTTCAGCATTAGTAATTTCTCAGGGTTATTTTTTCTAATATCCCCCAGATCCACTTATGGGAAGTGTGAGGACTAGGAAAATTGCCGGGATGGAAGGGAAGGGACAGCAAGGGTGATCTGAGGTCTGCCTTGTTATCCTAATTCATCGCTTTTTATTTGTCTACTCAGTCAGTCCTGATCAGGCCAGCAGGACTATGAGGTGAGAAAGACTTTGATAAAAAACGGATGGAAGCATCTACCCCCCAAATCAGAAGATGAGGTCCGGGGTGGGGGGTCCATGCCTCACCTTCTTAAGGAGATTTATTTACAGTCATTAAAAAAATTATTTTTAATGGCAGACATTTCATGTAGTTGTTAACACTGTCTTAAATTAGTCACTATTATAAACCTGGGAACGTGCAGGGCATTAGTGTTCCTTCTCTTTTAAAGCACAGAGCCAAGTATAACCAGTATAACTTGGTTTTAAATAGAAGCATTTTGCAGTAAAAAATCATTATCTTTTGTTTCTCTTGTGAAGAAATCCAACCAAAATTAAACCAAAGCAAATAAAGTTTATATTTTTTTCTGGCCATTGAGTTGGACTTTTCCTGTCTCCTTTAATATCCTGGTACAATTAGGCATTTTAATTTTAGACAAAATGATTTTTTAGACAATATTACAACTTTAAAACTTGAGGCCTTCCCCAAATCACAGTCCACCCTCTATATGTGGGTCCAAAACACACCAGTCTCACTATTTCTGCTTTCCTTCGAGCTCCCAAGGAGCACCCCCGAGGAAGAAGGGGAGGGCCAGTAGACGTTCTGAGCTGATAAAGAGTGAGAGGGCTCTTTTTGTCCGTTTTAGTAATAAAGCAGAGTAGAACAGCATTTCCTTAGGAACAGTCACCTAGAGATAAACATCAACCCATGCCCTCAGAAGGATGGAGAAAGGGGTACAAGGAAGAGGGTCACAGAGAGTCCATCACCTGCCCTAACATCCAGGAGCCCCCTCTTCCAGGACAGGATATTGACAGATCTGATCTTGTGCAGACCTTGTGCAGGTGATTACAGCTGCTCTGTGTTCATGGTGAGTCCATGAGTACAATGGCCATGTTATGCTGGAGGGCAGTGTTCTACAACACTTCACCTGACTTATATTCTTTCTGCCCCCTCTTCTGCAATGAAGTCAGGTATATGATATAGATGTTCCATTTAGGGCTGAACAATCAACAACCACTTACTGTGCAGTGACCACTACCTACTGCAAAAATAACCAACACTGGCACTGTCACTAATCTATAGGCACAAACATTTAGAAGGTAATTTGATGGGCACAACATGTCCATTTAGTGAGGCACAGTAGTAGCTTCTCCACCAGGACTCCCTGGCCACAGGATATTGACCAAGCAGTGGGCCTCAAGTCCTGTCAGAAAAATGGTTGGTTACCCCCATAACAGTCATGCCACTATTGCATCAATGAGCACGTCTTGCCTAGCTGTTTAGTCCACATCTGGGTAAGACTGTTGGTCTGTTGGTGAATTTTCTCTCCTGGCAGCCTACATAGCACCTTCAGGCACTCTGAAAGCCAGCCTTCATGGAAAAGTCTTCCAGCTCAGTTCCAGCTTATCTTCTCTGTGTCCTGAAAATACTGCTTGTGGCTCAATGAATGTCTAAGTAAATCTGACAACATGGAGCCAGGAAGAAAATATTCTTCTTACTTCCTAAATGGGCTGAAGATTCATTAGCAGTGAGGGTATCCATGGTCCTTTTCTTATTATCGGTGAGGCAGTTGCCTGGATAATTCAAAATGATATTTACTTTGGACTCTGGAAAATGTCATGATGTTTGTTTTGGAGTGGATTAATTTTTCAATTAAACGTTTTAAACCTATTAAAATATTTTATTAGGGAGTGATGAGCATATAACTGCCATATCTTCTTTTCTTTCAACAGTTATTTATTGAGTACCTACTTTCTGTGTCAGGCACTAGCTGGGAGCTGGGAACACAATATCAAAAGAATTAGACATGGTCCCTATCCCCCTGAAGGAATTACTGAAGAAATAATATACATAAGTAATCATCTACTTAAGAGACATATAGAGTGCTAAATGTGCATAGAATGAAAAATTAACTTGGTTTGGAGAGAGAGACAGAAAGAGACAGAGAGATGGAGAGAGAGAGAGAGAGAGAGAGGGGGAGAGAGAGAGAAATATGGAAGTCCTACTACAGCTGTGAGGTGCTCACCAAAGATTGACCAACCCCTTATACCATTTGTTGTTTGAATTTGTGGTTAGTTTCTGAGTGGACATAAGATTGCTTCTGTGTAAAACCTGAGGCACTAAACTTTCATTTTCTTTAAAAAATTATAAATTCTTGGGGCTGGAGAGGTGACTCAGTGGTTAAGAGCCCTGATTCTCTTGTAGAGGACCCGGGCTCAATTTCCAGCACCCACATGGCAGCTAACAACTGTCCATAACTCCAGTTCCAGGGGAATCCAATGCTCTCTTCTGATCTCTGCAGGTATTGCATGACACAGGTGCATATATACACATCCAGACAATGCCCTCATACACATAAAATAATAAGTACATTTTTTCAAAAATTATAAATTTTGATTAATATTAATTTTTGATTGACAGATCATAATTACACATATTTATTGGGTATTTTTTGTGTGAAAGTGTATGCTTTATTGGGAATCAGAGAGCGGCACACACAATGATCATCAGATGGAGTCTGCCCGATGGGTACCTTGTACCTCATACTCCAAGACACAGATCCTCTGCTAGTAAAAATCAACTGAAAAATGGATTCCTCAGGGCACCCTCCCATCCGCTCAGGTGAGGAGAACCCACAATCACTTTCCTGAAGACAAATGTCACTGGAGATAGAGCTCCTCAGGGGTGCTTTCCTGTTTTGTTTTTTATAAAGAGCATTCTCTTTAGACTGCTAGTCTTCATTTTTTACTCTCATTCTGTGTTTTCACAAGACCATCAAACCAGCTTCTGTACAGATTGCCTGCTGTCAGTCCCAGAGAGGTCATCCTTTTCCACGCTCAAGCTGTCCAAGGCAACATCATCAGCCAGAACCGTCCTGCTGTGTGAAGCTGAAAGATGCGCTTCTTAGTCTCTTCATCAGGCAGGGGCATCTCAGTCTTCCTGTCAATGCGGCCTGGTCTGATAATCACTTGATGCAACGTTTCTATTCAGTTTGCGGCCATAATAACTTTCACATCTCCTCTTGAATCAAATCCATCCAACTGATTCAACAGTTCCAGCATTGCTTGCCAAATTTCCCTCTCACCCCCAGAGTTTGAATCAATCTTTTGGTTCCAATGGTTTCAATTTCATTGGTAAACATGATGGAAGATGCGTGCTCTTCAGCAACTCAAAACAGCTCCCAGATGAGTTTGGGCTGCTCACCTGGGGACTTCTGAATAGGCTCTGAGCCAACCACTCTCAAGAAATTGGCCAAAGTTTGTCTTGCTACTTCTTGGCCAACAAGGTTTTACCTGTGCCTGGTGGACCATAGCGAATGACCTCCTTAGTGGACTTTATTCCCATCTCTTCGTAATGTTAAGGGTGGGTAAGAGGAAGCTCCATAGAGTCCTTAATTACTCGGATTTGGTTGTCCAGTCTTCCAAGGTCTGCGTAGGTCTCTGGGCGGGGGGGTGTTTCTACCTTCATCACTGTGACCAAGGGGTCTGTGTCATCCCTCAGCACCCCTATCATGGCATGCACCTTGTGGTTGAG
Organism: Nannospalax galili; assembly: GCF_000622305.1. Lineage (NCBI taxonomy): Eukaryota > Metazoa > Chordata > Mammalia > Rodentia > Spalacidae > Nannospalax > Nannospalax galili. The sequence goes on along the minus strand of NW_008332653.1, from coordinate 829,129 downwards.
CAGGACCAAATAGCCAGGTCCTTCTCCACAAATGAAAGGATGCTGATGTAGTGCTCTGAGCCCATAGATGTGGACACAATGGTGTGGTTATCATCAGTGATATCTTCCAAGGTTCCAACTGACATTGGGGTTCCTCTGAGATCATCTGCTTTTAATCTTTCCTCTAATGGTTTCATCTGTTCCTGATTTCTAATGAATTCTTCCTCCATGAAAATGTAGTCTTTCATTATTTGTAACTTCAGTAATTTCTAGTGGCACTGAGTGTGAGGTGTCACCAGTGGCAGTTTTCTGGCAGCATGTGGTCCTTTGCTTTCTTTCTTTTCCACACTCTAGTTGGTACAGGAGGTTCGTATTTCTTTTTCTTCTCTTTGTCACCCTTCTTGCCGCCTCCAGGACCATGGCCACCACTCTCACTCTGACCCATCTTTCTTCAGTCACTCCTTCAATGTTATGTATTGATATATCTATACGACGTGGCATTATTAAATTAAGTATTACATCAATTAAGTTGTCCACTCACCTGTTACTTTTCCTGGTGACCCATTTGCAATCTACTCTTGGTTATTTTGAAATGTACAGTATTATATATTATTATTGACTATAGTCAGCCTACTGTGCTAGATATTGAAGCTTATTTCTTCTGCATCTGTTAAACTTTGTACCTTTTGATCATAGCCAAGATATGGAAACAATGTAACCGTCCGTCAGTGGATGAATGGTGGGTAAAGAAAATGTGGAATAAACTGAGCATGGCAGTGCACCGAACATAAAAGTGGGAGGGTAACTTTAACCCATAAGTTCAGGACCACCTTGGACAACAACACAGTAAGACACTGCCTCGAAAGAAAAACAAAAAAAGAAATATATAATATAGACATAATGGAATGCTATTTAGTCTTATATAGGGTGAGATCCTGTCATTTGTGACTATAGGAGCCAATCTGGAGGACATTATGCTAACTGAAAGACATCAAGCACAGAACAACAAATATTGCATGAAATTGTTTATAATATGGAATCTAACAAAGCTGAATTCCAAAGCAGAGAATGGAATTGTGGTCATCAGAGGTTTTGGGGAGAGGATGGGAAGGAGGAAACGAGGAACTGTGAAAGTTCTTTTTTTAAAATATTTTATTTGTTATTTTTATTTTATATGTATGAGTGGATTGCCTGCATATAGGTAGGTGCACTCATGTTGTGCAATGCCCATGAAGGTCAGAAGAGGGCATCAGGTTCTCCTGGAATGGGAGTTATGGATGGGTGTCAGCCACCATGCAAGTGCTGGGAATGAAACCTGGGTCCTCTGCAAGAGCAGCCAGTGTGCTTAACCACTAAGCCATCTCTTTAGCCCTGGAAGTTCTCTTTTGAAAGTAGGTACTTTCTTTCTCCAGATTCTTCCTGGGGAGTGGGAAGGGCTCTTGGGTAGGGAAATAGGTTGAGAAATGGTTCCGTCAGTTACTGGACCAGAGAGATCAGTTTGACTCTGTGAGTGCATCAGTGGTTTGGGGTTGGTAATCTGACAAAAAATATATAAATGGAGCACAACTTCTTGATCAAAATTCTAAGCAAGAAGGTTAATATCCATTCCTCATGCTATCAGGGATGGACACAATCTAATTCCTCATTAGTCAATTACAGTTTAAGGGACACATGTGGTTGTGAGCATCAATAGCATGAAAATTGGCAAGTTATTTTCCTAATGGCACTTATAAAGTACCCACTATATGACTGGCACCTTTATGTATGCCTTTGCATTTGACCATCCTACAAACCCTATAAAGTAGCTAATTTAATCCCATTTTACAGGAAGAGGAGTGCAAATAGATATATAATTTTTAGATATTATATT
>NW_008332653.1:818018-826174 GCF_000622305.1 Nannospalax galili | reverse complement strand
TATTATATTGTATTTTTATCATTATTATATACATTAAATATTTTTAAAATTTTATGTGTTTGAGTGTATTGCCTACATATTTGTAAGTGTACCCATGGGAATGGAGGCCAGAAGAGGGTGTCAGATTCCCCTGGAACTGGAGTTACAGATGGCTGTTAACCACCATGTGGGTGCTGGGAATTAGACCTGGGTCCTCTGCAAGGGCAGCCAGTGCCTTTAACTACTGACCCATCTCTCCAGCCCTATTATTATATTTTTTGGTGCTGGGCCTCCCATGTGCTAAATAAGTGCTCTACTACTGGTGTAGAGGTGTATTGTCAGCTCTGGAGTTAAATATATCAATTACCTTGCCCAAAGCCACTATGCTGAGAAAACAGGATTTATACCCAGATCCACTTGAACTATAAAGCTTGTATGTGTTCCATTATGTGGTACCTGTCCTTTCAAGATGGAGATAGAGACAGATAGAGCTGAAGACCCTGGAAGTATGCTTTATTTTCTTTTAATAAAGAATCAAGGAGAGAAAAGAGTCCCAAATGGAGCTTTAAACTAGAAATTAATGAAAGTAGATCTTAACCTCATTTAAAACTCAGTATCTTCTCTCTCTCTCTCTCCGTCTCTCTCTCTCTCTCTCTCTCTCTCTGTCTCTCTCTCTCTCTTTCGCTCTCTCTCCCTCTGTACGCGGATGGGTGGGTCCTGAAATGAGAGGTTAGGAAATAGCATATCTGGTCTGAGATGGGGGTGGAAGATCTGCACCTTCACATGCCCAGAAGAGTTAGACATAAACTATAATCAATCTGAGGAAGTCTTGGATAAAAGAGCTGACACACCAACACTGGCAAATATGGAGGAGTCTAAAAGGAACCAAGACCCAGAGGATCACAAAGAAAAGGGACGTGCAGCTCATCACCATACTGGAGCTATTTCTGTTTAGAGAAACACCGAAGTCCTCCTCTAGCCCTCCGCCCTTAGCCTGCGTAATTCTGCAGGTCATTCCTACCAACTCTGTCGCCTTTCTGACTCCCTGTGTAATTAGATCCAACCTTTTAAGAAAGAGAGGGTCTGGCAGATATGGCTCATGGTTTATGCATAACCCAGTTCCTTTCATGTTTCTTGCTAAAAATTTATGATTTTAAATTGCATTTTTGAGACTGTATTGTAACCATTCCTGGGGTTGGGAAATTTCCTGATAACAAAGAAGTTGGCTGCTGTTTTGTTGACTGCTGAAGTATATTGGGCGAAGGTGGAGGAAGGACTGTGCATAGAGCAAGGTAAGGATGCTGAGAATATTATTGTCTGGAGACAATAATATTTCATTTTGTACTGGCCATAAAATTATATTAATCAGGATTTTCCAGAGAATCAGGAGCAGCAGATTAAGTAGGTAGGTAGATAGTCTATATGATTATAGAGGCCACTTTATGTCACCAGTTAGAGAACCAAGAAATCCGATAGTGTATTTTGGTTCAAGTCCAAAGATCTGAGAGCCAGGGGAACTGATGGTATAACTCTCAGTTCCTAAGGCATGAGATCAAAGTTGGGGTGGTATGGGGAGTGGGGTATAGGTCCTAGAGCCTGTAGGCTTGAAAACTAGGGATTTTGATGTTCTAGTACAAGGATATATATATATATATATATATATATATATATATATATAAGAGAGAGAGAGAGAGAGAATATGAATTCACTCTCAATTTTTTTAAAATTTAGGCCTCAGTAGACTGCATGTTGTGCACTCACACTGGGAAGGGTAGATCTTGTTTTCTTAGCCTAATGATTCAAATGTAAATCTGTTCCCACCATACCACCCCTGGGCACACCCAGATATGCATTATGAGTTGCCTGGGCATCCCTAGCCCAATCAAGACGATACAGAATTAAACATCCGAGACATCTACCTGGACAGCCTCTCCAAGTCCTCTCCAGCAGCTTTATGGAACTTGTATTTCTAACATTATGATTGTTCACGCTGCCGTTTCTTCTATTTTTGGAAACAAAATAGCTTTGATCTCAAAGGTAACTTTTTTCTTTGTATTAGTTTTAACTTTAATGATATTCGTAATGTCCTTAAACTGTTTTTTCCCCCCAATGGCATAGTCAAATGTAGTTCATATTTTTACTTGCATATGAGATAATTAGTTAAGAACGGACTTTCCGTACTCCAACTTTCACTTAAGAACAACTAAAAGAATAAGTACAATAATGGGATTATAATGCTGAATATAATCAATGAAAGAAAAATTATATTGCAATAAGAGGAGGTGGCTGATTTGCTTGCGTGTTTGTTTTTGAGACAGGGTCTCCCTGCAGCTCCAGCTGGCCTGGAACTCGATATGTAGACCAGGCTGGCCTCAATCTTTCAGAGTTCTGCCTGCCTCTCCTTCCCAAGTGCTGGGATTAAAGGTGTGTGCCCCACAACTGGCCCTAAAGTACTTGTTTTAATATACTCATTTGCTGGTCCAGCAAAGATACACAATGTTTTATTTTTGACAACTTGTTCAAATATTTACAGGGAATGTGATCATTCTAGTTTCCTGAAAAACTATGGAAGAAAAAATATAACGTGACTCCCTATTTCTTTGCGATGATCTCATTCTGTCCATAACTCTATTGTGGACTTTATTAAATAAACTGCATAGTAATTATTGGCCAATTTGATGGGTATCTTCAATAAAATATAAATTCCTTGAAGGTATATTAAGGTATATTCATTAATGAGTTAAATGAACACTAGCAAAATTTGCTGGTTCTTTAGTAAGGTACAAAAATTCAATAATGAGGGGAAACTGGCTTTGGTGGTTCACACCTTTAATCCCAGCCCTTGGGAGGCAGAAGCAGGCAGAGCTCTGTGAGTTCAAGGGTGGCCTGGTCTCCATAGTGAGTTCTAGGCTAACTGGGGCTACAGGGTGACCCTGTCTCAAAAAACAACAAGAAAACCCCGAACAACAACAATAACAACAAAAAAATGAGGGATCAAATTAATTAGACCAATGAACCAACTGGTCAGCATAGCTAGCTGACAGGGAACTCCTATCCAAATTCATCACTGCTTGACTGGTTTAGGCAACTTCTGTTGGCAGGGACGCTCCTGTTTTCCTGCACTCTTGTCCTGCTGGGTTTCCAAGGTAAAAGCAGTGATTCCAAAAGTCCCCTGGTAGGGCATCCATTTGTTGTCACAGTTCAAGTAAATATATAAAAAGTATTCTGGGGATGTTGGAAATAGTCCTCTGGTTTCCTACTGCAGGAGGCAGACTTATCTACACATATTTTCCCTTCATTCTTCCTTTTTTTCTTTATGAATTTCCTCTTTCTTCAAATACTAAGAAGTGTGATGTACTGCATTTGAGATTGGGGGTTAGGTGAAGGATGGACCAGTTTCCAAGTGTTGTTACATTCCAGTGCCGTGCTGATACTTCAGAACTTTTACTGTATTCAGTACTCAAAAACTGCTTGTTGAATGAATAAATATAATTTGTCTCACTCAGCATCACTAAGCAATGACTTAAACTTCTTAGAAAGCTTGACAACAAAATGTTTAAATAAATACATAAAGGAGATCAACATTTGGCGTCACTAAGCCTTGGGCATCTAGACAGGGCTTCTGAAACTTTTCCAACTAGCAATCCTTTTGACCTGAGAAAAAATTTTCATGACCCCAGGTCCATGAACATAAAAAATTAGCATACAAGTAGAATATTTATTAATAATAAATCAAATACATTTATTTTCAAACAATTCTTTGGTATACATGTAACCTCACCATTTTTATTTTCTGTGTATGAGTGTATTAAGTGCACCTAAGTGCAATGCCTGTGGCGGTCGGAAGAGGATGTCAGATTCCCTGGAATTGGAGTTGTGGACAGTTGTTAGCCGCCATGTCGGTGCTGGGAATCAAACCTGGGTCCTCTATGAGAGCAGCCAGTGCTCTTAACCACTGATCCATCTCTTCAACCCATAAATTATTAAATCTTGATCCAGGTATGGTGGTCCTGCCTGTAATCCCCACACTTGGGAGGTAGAGGCAGGAGGATCAGGAGTTCAAGGCTACCCTCTGCTATACAGTGAATGTGAAGCAAGCCTGGGCTACATAAGACAGTTTCCAAAAAACCATCTCCCCTTCCCCCCAGAAGAACTAAATCTTGGCTGAATATTTGATACTGCAGGATATAGAGCAGGTTCAAATATTTTCCAGAGGTGATTGATATTTTGATTTTATAATCATCTGTGTTAAGAAGTCTGCATCACAGATATGGGTAATACAGAGTGGCAGAAGTATGCTGCAGCCTTTTCAGAAACTGTTGGGGCTTCTATCCTAGTCCCAAGCCCCAAAATTCATTTAATGATTTTTTAAAGTGAAACTCAAGCCACCAACTCAAAGAACAATAAAAAGTCAAATATCCTAACATACTATAATCCAAAGATGATAATTTGATACATGCTGAAGAATAAGTGTTGAAAAAGAAAAAACTTTGTTCTGCAAAAGAGCAGAACATTTTTTAGGCACAGTAAAACACTGAAGTTCACAACATATCGTAGTTTCTAACTTGAACCAATGTGTTTCAGGTAACATTTGATGGCCTGGCATGGTGTGATGGCCATGCCATGGTGAGGTATGCAGGGCCATGCTGTGTTAAGAATGACGAAGTCAAGTGACGTGGCACGAGCCAGTGCTGCTAGATTCGTCACTCATTTGATTTTGAATTAATTTTTGGTTGATGTGCATTCAGAAACCTTTTATTGTTAACAATTTTTTGTGACCCTCTGTATTCATGAGGGGTCATGATTCATGTGAATGTGTCATGGGATCAAGAATGCAAGTGTATGGGGGACTAAAGAGATAACTCAGTGGTTCAGAGCACTGACTGCTCTTAGAGAGAACCCAATTTGGTTCCCAGCACCCACATGGTGGCTAACAACTGTCCATAATTCCAGTTCCAGGGGCTCTGACACCTTTCTCTGCGGGCATTGCATGACATGGGTGCACTTACATACATATGGGCAATATACTCATACACAGAAAATAAATAAAATGAAATAAAGACTACAAGCTAATGGTGTACTAATGACACACTAGCAAATCTTGCTTAAAAACAGTAGCTGAGAAATCTGCCTGGCTTATCTGGACACTGGATTAGCCTAAATTTCATAGTCAAAACTATGCTTAATTTTAGCCTAAATGTAGGCTTGCATTGGGGTAAAATTCAAGATGACTATGGTTTTGACTCAGAATTGGATACTTGGTGCTGGTAAATTATCTTAATTCTTTTTTTTATTGAATTCATTAGAACCTGGGGTTTATTATTTTTAAAAAATTAAAATTGCATTTATTTCTTTGTTTTATGTGTGGATGGGGGTATGCCACAGCCTATGTATGGACAGGACAGCTTGTCAAAGTTGGTTCTCTCCATACACCATGGACTGAACTCAAGTTGTCCACCTTGGCAACAAGTGCTTTTACCTGCTGAGCCATTTTGCCAGCCCTGTTCTTTTTGTGGGCTGGCCTATTTCTAGTTCACAGCTGACTTCAAAGGGTAGCCTTCTATAGGTTCTAACTAAAACCCTGGGATGTTAGCAGGTTAGCAAGAGTTTTCTGGGACTGATTCCTGTTTTACCTAATCCTATATCCAAAGTTAATCTTACATTTTGAAATCATTTAACACTATTTCTTCAGTCTGTCTTCCTACTGTGTAGTCAGCTTATTTAAATTTAGCTAGCCACGGGACTGGAGCAATGTCTCAGTGGTTAAGAGCACTGGCTGCTCTTGCAAAGGACACTGGTTTGGCTTCCAGCACCCACATGGTGGTTAATAACTGTTTGTAACTCCAGGTCCAGGGGATCCTACACCCTCTTCTGGCCTCTACAGGTATTGCATGCATGTAGGCAAAACACTCATACACATAAAATAAAAGTAAATCAACAAAAAAATTTAAAAGTTAGCTATCCTTTAGAAAAATAATGTAAACAATCTTACTAAGACTTGAACTCCTCTTGTAACCAACTTTTTACCAGCTAGGATAAATACGTAGCTTTCCTCTTAAACTCTGCTCCCTATTTTTCCCTCATGGCTTCCTTGCCTGGCCCAGAATACTCTGTGTGTGTGTGTGTGTGTGTGTGTGTGTTTTCTGTGAAAGTATCATCACTGAAAACAGCATTCTTGGAAAGCATATTGAAAGCAATGAATTGTCCACAGTGTGTGTTGCCTAACAACATGTGGGCTTAGGTTGATAACAGCTGTCTGTGGTTTTCTATGCTGTTCTGGGTCAGTAGGGTCAGAAAAGGCAAACTTCTTTCTTGCTTAAAGGTTATTTAGGACAAAGTTCCTTACTCCTTTCCCATATCATGCTGGATGTACTGTTTAAATAAATACAGAGAAAATTCTTTGTTCAAGGAACAGGCCTGAGAGTGATTGGAAAGGAACAGTTTGGAGAGCAGATGGATCACTCTTGGTTTAGTCAGGCTTTCTTTGTTCAGGCGCTGCCACATTTGTTTGCCCACTATCTGAGCTGTAAATATAGCTCTGCTCAGCCTCATAAGCTTAGGTATCAGGTAACAAATGTTTCTACCAGAGGAGTGGAGGTGAGTCTTGTCCCTTGTCAATGATCTTTGTCTTTAAAGTCCATGTGCCTCAGTAGCTCTCAGAATCCTTAAATTCACATTTTTTTTCAAATATTTTATCTGGACTTTTTTAGCTGTTCTTGGCAGGAGAACTGATGGTACAAATTGGTCTACTACCATTGGAAGTCTCAGATTGTCAAATTCAAACATCAATTTTTCCAGATAAGGCTAACCTCCTCAGTCAATATTGAACTCAGCAGTAAAAAGTACTAGTGTACTGGCTTATACCATTCATGTTGTGTTAAGAATGGTAAATATCACTCTGCTTCCCACCTGCAGGCCTCTCTCTCCAGGGTAAGTCCATTGCGCCCTCCATCCCTTGACTCCCCCCAGCCTCACTCACCCTTCCATCTCCCCTGCCAGTCTCTCCTCCTAGCCTGTGTCCTGTTCCATTCCTTGTCTTGGCATCCCAGACACCTGGGGAACCACTACTGCTTCCTGATCCTTTGCATCCATAGGAACTCAGTTCCTTCTCAGGTCCCCAGGAGCACTGCCTCTGGACCTGGCCCAGCCATCACCTCCCTCTGCTTCCCTGGACCTGTACAACCCACAGGCTTCTCTCCAACCCTCAGGCGTCTCTCTGGGTAAGTTGATCACACCCTCTGTGCCTTGACTCCCCCAGCCTTGTTCACCCTCCCATCTCCCCCTACAGTCTCTCCTCCTAGCCTGGGTCCTGTCCCATTCCTTGTCTTGGGGCCCCAGACACCTGGGGAACCACCACTGCTGCCTGATCCTTTGCATCCAGACCAACTCAGTTCCTTCTCTGGTCTCCAGGAGCACTGCTTCTGGGCATGGCCCTGCCCTCACCTCCCTCTGCTTCCCTGGGTCTGCACAACCTGCCAGCCTCTTTCCTGGACACTGGGGCTGACCTTTCCTCTTCCTGGTCCTTTGCATCCAGACCAACTTAGTTCCTCAGTCCCCAGGGGACCTTGGGGCTGCTTCCTGGCCCCGTCTTCCTTTGCATCTCTGGGTGGCACAGCCTCCAGCTGCCCTAGACCAGCATCTTTCTTGGGCCCTGCTCACAGGCCAGTCCAACCCCCAAATTCCTGAGGCCAAAATCGTTCCTGGAGGAATTCAGACCTTAGGAGAAAGCCTGAGAGCATCTGACCCTCATCTGAATTGGGCCTCTGTGGGAACTCCTGAAGAAAAAAGCAATCTGGCCACTCCAACATAAAATCAAAAGAGAGAACTGGAAGCTTAGAAAAACCTGCCTTTCATGCCCAAAAAGTAAACCACAAAGACACATAACGTTCACAAAAAGAAGCAGGCCTAAACTTGAGGACTTGAGTCTCACACAAGATTCAGAAACTACAAAAGAAATCCACATGTCAAAATCACAGAGAAAAAATAATAACATGAAAAACCAAAATAACATATCCCCACCAAATACCAATAGTCCTCTAGAGGAGTACAATGAGAACCCCCTAGAGATAACACAGGGCATAGAACTCAAAAGAACAATTACAAACGTGATAAAAAAAATTCAGTGAATTTAAAGAACACACAAAGAAATCAAAGAACTAAATGAAGATTGTGATAAA
>NW_008332653.1:816688-817287 GCF_000622305.1 Nannospalax galili | reverse complement strand
ATTGTGGAAAGGAATTCAATGAAGGTATAACTGTGGAAAAGTACAGCTATATCAAGAATGGAAAGTGAAATAGAAATGACAGGATTTAACATTCATCTTTCATTAATAACTTTGAATATTAATGAACTGAACTCCCCAGTCAAAAGACATAGACTAAGTGAATGGATTAAGAAAAAAAACCATCTTTTTGTTGTCTGCGAGAAACTCATCTCACTTTCAAGGACAGAGGATGAAAAAAAATATACCAAGCAAATGGCACTAAGAAAACGGCAGGCATAGCAATTCAAATATCTGAAAAAATAGACTTTAAACTAAAACTAATCAGAAGAGATAAAGAGGGCCACTTCATTTTGATCAAAGGAACAATGAATAGAGAAGATATTACAATCATGAACATATATTCACCAAACTCTGATGCACCCAGATTCATAAAAAAATACTACAGGACTTTAAGACCCAGATTAATCCCGACTCATTAATAGTAGGGGACTTCAGTACCCCCGTCTCCATTAGATAGGTCAACAGGGCAGAGAGTTAACAGAGAGACATGTGAATTAAACAATACCATATATCAAATGGACTTAACAGACATCTACCGA
>NW_008332653.1:813795-814990 GCF_000622305.1 Nannospalax galili | reverse complement strand
ACATCTTGTAATAAACCTGACCAAAGACATTAAAGACCTCTACAACGAAAATTTTAAGTCTTTAAAGAAAGAGATTGAGGAAGACATCAGAAGATGGAAGGACCTCCCATGCTCATGGATTGGAAGAATTAATATTGTGAAAATGACCATCCTACCAAAAGTCATTTATAGATTCAATGCAATGCCAATCAAAATCCCCTGACATTTTTCACAGAATTGGAAAAAACTATCCTTAGATTCATATGGAAGCACAAAAGACCTCGGATAGCCAAGATGACCCTGAGCACTAAGAGCAATGCCTAGGGGATTACTCTTCCAGATTTTGAGCTGTATTAGAGAGCTATAGTCATAAAAACAACATGGTATTGGCATAAAAATAGACTTATTGATCAATGGAACAAATTTGAAGACCCAAATATGAGTAAATGCAATTTCAGCCACCTGACATTTGACAAAGGGGCGAGGAATATTCACTGGAGGAAAGACAGCATGTTCAGCAAATGGTGCTGGCAAAACTGGATCTCCACCTGTAGAAAAATGAAACTAAACACTATCTTTCACCCTGCACAAAAGTCAATTCCCAAATGGATCAAAGACCTGAATGTAAAGTCTGAAACTCTGAAACTGTTAGAAGAAAACATTGGGAAAAACCTACAAGATATAGGTGTAGGAAAGGGTTTTCTAAACTGGACATCAATTGTTCAGGAAACAAGGGCAAGAATTAACAAGTGGGACCTCATTAAACTAAGAAGCTTCTGTACATCAAAGGAGGCAACCAGGGAAGTGAACAGAAAACCTGCAGAATGGGAGAAAGTCTTCACCAGCAACACGTGACAGAGGTTTAATATCCAGAATATGTAACAAACTCAAAAAACAGAGAATCAAGACAAGAAGCAACCCAATTAAAAGATGGGCTAAGGAGCTGAACAGAGAGTGCTCAGAAGAAGAAGATGGCTATGAAGCATCTTAAATGATGTTCAACATCACTAATAATTAGGGAAATGCAAATTGAACTATTTTAAGATTTCAGTATACTCCAGTCAGACTGGCTAAGATCAAGAGAGCAAATGATACCAAATGTTGGAGAGGATGTGGGGAAAGGGGAACACTCATCCACTGCTGGTGGGGCTGCAAACTTCTTCAACCCCTATGGAAAACAGTGTGGAGAACTCTTAGAAAACTACAAATGAACCTA
>NW_008332653.1:809891-813575 GCF_000622305.1 Nannospalax galili | reverse complement strand
TAAGTGGATAGAACTAGAAACTGTTATACTAAGTGAAGTAACAGAGACCCAGAAAAAAAATTGACATATGTTCTCCCTCATATGTGGATCCTAGAACCAAACCCTGATAAGTGAGTATGTATCCAGACATAACTACAGGAACCAGGATAATGGAAAGGAAACAGGGAGGTAAAGGAAAAGAAAGAACCTGAAAGAGAACAGTAGGAAACAGGTCTTAATAAGGGAGATATGGATAAAAATTGGGTTAAAGGGAGGGGGGAGGGAAGGGTATACAGGAACCTAGGGGATAAAGGGAAAGAAGGAGCTCAAGAGAGGTGGGATCCTAGGAGAAGGGTATTATTAAGGGAGAAAGGGCGGAAATAGGGGCATCTTAAGTGGGAAAACCATGATGGAGGGGTGAGACAATCTGAGAGATAAATAATGCTTAGCTAGTTTTAAAAACAAGAGGGAACCATATTACCTCAACAACCTACTGACAAATTATACATAGCAGATCAAGAAATATATGTCTAGGTAAAGTTTATCTGAGAACAACTGGTCTTTGCCCAATATTTATCTACATGAGACACAGTAATTAAAAGTACAAGACTGGTGGAACTAACCTTCTTGGATGTTTAACAGACATACTTTGAGGCCTATACTAATTTGGTCAGAGGGACATAAAGGACAGTTTTTGCACCTTGCCCTCCTAGGTCAACTAGTTCCAGGGAACTACAGTATCTAACAAAATTTCCTGTAATTGGGATGGGTCACCCGTCCTCTTGATCAAGGAGGCCGAGGAGACCCCATGAGAAAGACATGAACCAGTGTCCAGTCTAAAAAGTGGAGGGTCAACACAGAGAAATCATTTCCTCCATGCTTCCAAGTAAAGCCAACCATGGTCGAGCAGGTCCTTTGACTTATCTTCACATAGGTGGAACTGGTAAAAGAAAGGAGCCAGGGGCTCCTCCCAAGCTGACTGTGACTAGTAATAATCAGATATACAGAGATTAGAAATGCATGTGCAAACATCTTAATGTCAATTGCATTAAAAGTGAATTTTTCTGTTTGAAACTGTGTATTTTAATAATGAAATGGAGATCTTTTTTAAAGGTTAAAACTTCATTTAATTTTATGTTTTATAGGATTTATACTGAGTACAATGTAATAACTGTAATAATTCAACTGTAAACCTAAAAATTTACAGCCAGTTTCAAAAGAGGTGCATCTTAGCTCAGGAAATTGTTATTGACTGTGTCAATGATGTTGTAATGAAATGCTTCTTCTAAGTATGCGGTTAATAAATAAATAATTTAAAAAAGAATGATAAATATCAAGACCAACAGCAATAATACACTTTAGGTACTCAGAATAGCATGAGGAATTTTTTTTATAACTCAGTAATCAGCTCAGAATGATGGTGTTAAGAGATGGCGTAGGAATGAGGTGCTCCTCAGGCAGCTGACCTTGGGGTCCAGGATGTGCTGACTCCCAAGAGACTGCAAGCAAGTGATGGAGCATGTGAGGAACCTTATCATCCAAGATGACTATTTACCTGACCACAGGTGCTTTTCTATTGATCTCAAAATTCTGAACTCAGGACTTGGCAAGTAAGAAAGAAAATAATTCGGGAGTGAAGATGGCAGCATAGTCAGAACAATGGCAGTAACAGTGGTTCTTGGCACAAGGACTTAAAACATGACTCTGAGCCTCTTCATTTTATTAAGAATCTTGATGCTTCTATATTGATCTCAAAAATCTGAGCTTAGGACTTGGCAAGTAAGAGGGAAAATAACTGGAGAGTCAAGATGGTGGAGCAGCGCTGGCCTGGCAGCCCATGTGCATCAGTTGGGCGAGCCCTGCCAGTCTGCCCACTCACACGCCCCAGTGGCACCTATGATCAGCCAACCATCATCATCCAGTGGTTGTCAAGAGCTGGCTGCAGTCCTCAACAACATTAGGAATCTGAGAAGGCTACAGATTTCAGAAAATAAACTAGAGGACACTGGTGTAAAGCTGTTGTGTGAAGCTGTAAAACACTTCAACTGTCACTCAGAGAATCTTGGATTGGAGGCCTGTAAGCTAGTTGCTGCCTGCTATGAGGACCTAGCAGTAAAACCCGGTGGGCAATCAACCTGTTGGAGAATGTCCTGGGTCTACAGTGGGTCACTGTGCTGAGTGAGGCCTGGAAACAGCCAAAGCCTAACCTGCATGCAAGGTCTGTGAGCAGCTAACTTTGATGAGGAAGACCAAGCATTTCTGACCTTTGAGAAAAAGAGAAATTCCTGCTTGGGGCTCAGCGGTTAACAGCACTGGTTGCTCTTGCAGAGGACCCAGGTTTGTTTCCCAGCACCCATATGGCAGCTAACAACAGATGGTAATTCCAGTTCCACAGAATTCAACACCCTTTTCTGACCTCCACAGGCATTGCATGACGTAGGTGTACTTACATACATGCAGGCAATATACTCGTACACATAAAATAAAAATAAATAAAATAAAAAAAGAGAAATCCCTGCTTTACGTTCCTAGGCAGTGTGTAAGAGAAAACAGAAATTAAGAATGAAAATCCCATTCCAAGAATCTTGGGTGTATTCTGGTCCAAAGCCACATACAAAGAAATGGAGTGGACCTTCACACACCACTCTGTAAGAATTATAGATCATTGCCACTCTACTGAGATATGATTTCTCAAGCACCCAGCTCAGAGCTGGGACCTGTGTTCGATTTTTTTTGCTTTTTGCAGAGGACCTGTGTTCGATTTCCAGCACCCACATGGTGGCAATGAACTGTCCTTAACTCTGGTTCCAAGGGAATCCAATGCTCTTTCTGACCTCTAAGGCATTGCACGACAGGGGTGCACTCACATATATGCAGGCAATACACCTGTACACATTAAAATAAAATGGATGGAGCTTTTCATTTGCTAATAGAGGACATGAAGTCAGGGGTAGGGTGTGGTAGGGTGAGGGTGGAGATGGAGGAGGAGGTCTGAATGTAATAAAAATTCATTGTATGAAATTCTTGATCAATAAAATTTCTCTTAAAAAAGTAGATAATGGAACAGAATATATGTCCAAAAAGTGATCGATGGCCAACTGATTTTTGACATATCCAAAGAGGAAAGGAAAACCTTTCCCCCAGAGAGAGTGTGTGTGTGTGTGTAACAGCTGGATAAATGTCTGAAAATAATGGAACCTGTGTCCTTTTCCACATCACACACAAGGTGTTTTGATCAAATCCATGCCTAGTCCCTCCCCTGCAGCTCCTCCCATATCTCCCCATCACTTTTTTCTGATAACTTCATGTACTCTTTCTTTCTTTTTTTTTTAAAATGGGGTTTTTGCTACTCTAACATTCCCCCCTCTGAAGAGGTAGCCTGAAAATCTTTTAAGGATTGCATAAGAGCTCCCAAATACTTTAGACATTTTTGGCCTTTGGAACAGAGTATGTTGCTAAGAGGCCCAAGGACATTTTGACTTTTAGCCCAGAAACTGGCTACTTTTCTTTGGGGCTTTTTTGCCCTAACTGCATAGACAATTCCTACCGCCTATTCTTATTACACCATCCTCGGAAGAGGTTACCCAGCTTGTAGATAGGGAATCAGGATGCAGATGGCTCTGGCTTCTTTCATGCTGAACAGGGACGCAAGGTGAGGCAATTGGGGTACCCCTTCAGTGAGTCTATCTAAAAGACTCCCAAATT
>NW_008332653.1:806841-808244 GCF_000622305.1 Nannospalax galili | reverse complement strand
ACTGTCCTTTAAGTCCCTCTGACCAGATTAGTATAGTGCAAGGAACAAAAATGGTCTTTTAAGTCCCAGATTAGTATAGACTATTAAATACCCAGAAGTTTAGTAACACCAATTTGGTACTTTCAATTACCATGTACAATGTAGATAAAGCTTGGGCAAAAATCAAACATTCTTAAGTAAATCTTGACTAGACATATATTTTGTTCCTTAAACTAGATGACTAAACCATGACCTTAGAAACTTTAATATTATTTGTTTATTATTTTTGTCTCATCCTTGATATATTTTAACAAACCTACATAGACCTTCATCACTTGCTTAGGCTTTCTCATTTTTTCTATTTTGGAAAATATTTCCATTCCCATATCATTTTAACATCTTTTACATTCTCATTTTTTAAAAATAATTATGAGACATAATAGCATTAACAAATAAATTTTCCATCTGTTGTGAGAATTCTTTTCCTGGGGATACTAAGCAACGCTTATTCCCTTTTAAGTTTATAGTGTCAAGCCAATGTTTGATTAAAGTTTTACTGGGGAACCAATGAATTTACTGAGCTTACATACTGAGATAACTTCAGGGTTGCTGAGGTGTATATAGGACCTGAGGGTGTGGACACTGGAAAGCCTTTCCCGAGCATGGGTCATGCCTTTTCTTCCTAGCCTTCCCCAGACTGTATGCTTTAGCCTTCCCTAAATCCAGGAGACCATGTGTAATTAGGGCCAAATTATATACAGTTGGCTGGGAAGAGTGGCTGGATACTCTGGTGAGGGTCCAATGACCCTGCTTGGCCCTCCTTTAATGAAAGAGCACAACTGACAACAAGCCCAATTGTGATGATGTTTAGTGATCAGGCACTGCTGAAGTCTTGATAATGGTAGTGATTTCATGCATAAGAGAATGCTGTACAGCATCATCTTATTAAAAGGACATGGAATTTAAAAGGATTTGGTGCTAGTATCCACATATGAGGGAGAACATACATAGTTTGTTTTTCTGAGTCTGTGTTCCTTCACTTAGTGTAATAGTTTCTAGATCCATCCATACCACATTTTTGTTAACCACTCATCAGTTGAGGGTCCACTTAGGTTGCTTCCATCTCTTACCTATTGTGAAAAGCAACAAGCATGGTTGTACAAGTGTCTCTACAATAGGATGAGTCCTTTGGGTATATGCCAAGGACTGGTATAACCAGGTTATATGGTAGGTTCATTTTTAGTTTTTTAAGAGTTCTCCACACTGTTTTCCATAGGGGTTGAACAAGTTTGCAATCCCACCAGCAGTAAATGAGCGTTCCCCTTTCTCCACATCCTCACCAGCATTTGGTATCACTTGTTCTCTTGATCATAGCCAGTCTGATTGGGGTAAGGTGATACCTTAGGGTTGTTTTAGATCGGAAG
>NW_008332653.1:803588-806724 GCF_000622305.1 Nannospalax galili | reverse complement strand
TATAGAAAGGCTACTGATTTTTGTAGATTGATTTTATAACCTGCCACTATACTGAAGGTGTTGATCAATTCTAGGAGTTTTCTGGTGGAGCTTTTGGGATCTCTTAGGTATAGTATCATATCATCTGCAAAAAGTAATAGTTTGACCTCTTCTTTTCCAATTAGTACTCCTTTAATGTCCTTCTCCTGTCTTATTGCTCTAGCAAGAGTTTCAAGCATGTTGTTGAAAAGGATTGGAGCTAATGGATGCCTTGTCTGGTTCCTGATTTTAATAGGAATGTGTTCAGTTTTTCTCCAATTAGAATGATGTTGAATGTGGGTTTGTTGTATATAGCTTTATTTATGTTGAGATATGTTCCCTCCAGTCCAATCCCCTCTAGGACTTTGAACATAAATGCATGCTGAATTTTGTCAAAAGTCTTTTCTGCATATATTGAGATGATGATGTGGTTTTTGTCTTTGAGTCCATATATATGATTAATGACATTTATTAACTTGTGAATATTGAACCATCTCTGCATCTCTGGAATAAACCCTACTTGATCATGGTGAATGATCTTTTTGATGTGTGTCCGTATGCAGTTTGCAAGTATTTTGTTGAGAATTTTTGCATCTTTGTTCATTAAGGATATGGGTCTATAGTTTTCTTTTTTGGTTGTGTCTTTAGCCTGTTTGGTAATTAGAGTGATGCTGGCTTCATAGAAGGAATTTGGGAGTTCTCCCTCTGTTTCTATCATTTTGAATAAGTTAAGTAGTATTTGTTGGCATCTTCTTTAAATGTCTCATAGAATCCTGCTGTAAAACCATCTGGGCATGGACTTTTCTTAGTTGGGAGGCTTTGTATTACTGTTTCAATTTCCTTGTATGTTATGGGTCTGTTTAAACTGTTGTTCTCATCTTGGTTTAACTTTGGTGGTTCCCATGATTTTAGATATCCATCCATTTCTTTCAGATTTTCAAATTTAGTAGTGTATAGGTTTTTAAAATATTCCCTTATAAAGGTCTGGATCTTTTTGGGTATCTGTTGTGATGTTTCCCCTTTCATCTCTGATGTTGTTTATTTGGATTTGCTCCTTCTTTCTTTTGGTTAACTGGGCTAAGGGTCTGTCTATCTTGTTTAGCTTTTCAAAGAACCAGCTCTTAGATTCCTTGATTCTTTGTATCATTTTCTTTGTTTGTATTTCATTAATTTCTGCTCTGATTTTTATTTTATTTTATTTCTTCTCTTCTGCTAGGTTTGGGTTTCATTTGTTCTTGCCTTTCCAGCATCTTGAGTTGCAGTCTTAGGTCATTTATTTGGGCTCTTTCTAATTTTTTAATGTAGGCACTTAGAACTATAAACTTCCATCTAGGGACTGCTTTTAAAGTGTCCCAGAGGTTTTGTTATGTTTTCATTGAATTCCAGGAATTCTTTTATTTCTTTCTTAATTTCTCCTTTGACCCACTCATTTTTTAAGAGTGTGTTGTTTAATTGTCATGGGTTCATGTAGTGACTAGGGCTTTGTACAGTGTTGATTCTGAGCTTTATTGCATTGTGGTCCAATAGAATGCATTGGTTTATTTCAATTGTTTTTGTATTTGTTGAGGTTTGTTTTGTGGTCCAGTAGGTGGTCAATTTTTGAAAAAGTTCCATGGGGTGCTGAGCAGAAAGTGTATTCTTTGGTGCTTGGGTGGAATATTTGAAAGATGTCTGTTTTGATGTATGGTGTCATTTAATTCAGACATCTCTCTGTTTATTCTTGTCCAGTTGACCTGTCTAATGGAAAAAGTGGGGTATTGAAGTCCCCTACTATTACTGAGTTGGGGTTAATCTGTGTCTTAAAGTCCTGTAGTATTGTTTTTATGAATTTGAGTGCACCAGAGTTTGGTGCATCTATGTTAAGTATTGTAATATCTTCTTGGCTAATTGTTCCTTAGATTACAATGAAGTGACCCTCCTTATCGATTCTGATTAGTTTAATTTGAAGTCTATTTTGTCAGATATTTTAATTGCAACCCCTGCTTGTTTCTTAGTGCCATTTGCCTGAAATATTCTTTTCCATCCTTTTACCTTAAGGTAATGCCTGTCCTTGAAGGTGAGATGGGTTTCTTGAAGACAGCAAAGAGACATATTTTCTTCCTTAATTCATTCAGTTAGACTTGTCTTTTGACTGGGGAGTTCAGTCCATTGATATTTAAGATTATTATTGAAATATGTGTATTGATTGCTGTCATTTTGGTTGCTGTTTGTGTTCTCTGTCTTTGTGTTTCCTCAATTATACCTTTATTTATTTTCTTTTGTTGCCCCTGGGTATAGTTGTTTCTATCTGTGCTCTCTGTATTGCTTCAAGTATTCTTTGAAGCACTGGTTTTGTGGACATGTATTCTTTCAGGCTATTCATGTCATGGAAGATTCCTTGTTCCAGGCTCTTCTGGCTTTTATAGTTTGCATTGATAAGTCAGCTGTAATTCTGATGGGCTTTCCTTTGTATGTGACTTGTTGTTTTTCTTTTGCTGCTTTCAGTATTCTCTCTTTGTTCTGTACACTTAGTGTTTTTACTATGATATGTCATGGTGAGTTTCTTTCCTGATCCTGTCTACTTGATGTTTCTATGTGCTTCCTGTATTTGTATGGGGATGTCTTTCCTTAATTTTGGGAAATTCTCTTCTACAATTCTGTTTAAGATCTGGTCAGTACCATTAACTGAAATTCTTCTCCTTCCTCTATTCCTATGATCTGTAGATTTGGTCTTTTCATGATGTCACACATCTCTTGTGTGTTCTATTACTATGTTCTTAACAATTGTCCATAATCTTTGCTTGAGTGGTCCAATTCTCCAACTTTATCCTCCAGTGTTGATATTCTGTTTCCATTTCATTCATTCTAGCTGTGAGACTTTCCCCTGTTGCTTCAAGTTGGCTTATTGTGTTTTTCACTTCCTTCTTCATTTCTGCCTGAGTTTTCTTCAGTGTTTCGTATGTCTTTTGTGAATTCTTCAGAAGTTTATCCCTATCTTCTTTTAGTTCTTTGATTTGTTTGTTCCTGTGCTCTTTAAATTCGTTGAATTCCTTGATCATGTTTATTATTGTTCTTTTAAATTCAGTGTCCTGGGTTATCTCTAGGGTTTCTCTTTGTTGAACTCTTCTACAGGACTGGT
>NW_008332653.1:775697-803504 GCF_000622305.1 Nannospalax galili | reverse complement strand
GAATTTCTTTTGTTGTTTATGATTCTGATATGAGAATTAAGTCGAAGTATGCTTCTGTTTGTATTATTGGGGTGCCAAGGTCCTTTCCTTATTGGTTATGTAAAGCTGGTTGGTACAGGTTTCAGGTTCTTTCAGGTTTTATTTTGGAAGGAACTGATGGTTTCAGATCAGCTATTCAGGAGCACCCACAGAAGCTCAAGGCAGCTTCCAGTTAGGTACATTCAGGCTTCTTTGTAAGGTTTGGACCCCTATTAGGAGAAACTCAGAGAAAATTTGGGAAAGTCCCTAAAGTGGGGGTGATTTGGGGACTCTCAGTTGGACTTCTGTGTTCTCAGCCTCCCCGGGGGGAGGCCAATCCGGCACTCTCTGGTCATGTGCTGAGATCACAGAGGCTACACTGATGGAGGTGGGAGCTCACCCTCTCAGGTGGTCTGCTAGGATCTCAGCCTTAACCTACCAAAGCCAGGTCTGCCCTGGGGCCTTGGGAGGGCTCTCAAGAAATCCCAGGTAGGGGGATGGGTATGGAGCAATTAGGGAAAGCTTATCACCACATGAAGGCAGGGTCTGGGTGCTCTCAGGCTGTCCTCTGTGTTCTCAGCCCTATGCCAGAGGGAGGCCAGAACCTGGTGCTCACTGGAGGTGTGCTGAGATCACAGCCGCTACACTGATGGAGGTCAGAGTCCACCCTCTCAGACTGTCTGCCAGGATCTCAGCCTTAGCCTACCCTATTTTGCTAGGGGTTTGAACCAGTGACCCCCGGGGAGGTGATGATTGGGGATGAGTAAGCATGCCGTTTGCCAGCCCATGCCACCCCCAATACCCGGGGACACTCAGATGCAACGGGGAGTCTAGTCAAGCAGGGACTGATTTATTGCAGGTGTTACAAAGCTTATAAAGGCACCTGGAACTCGCCCCCCCAGGGTGTATCTTAAGGATGGTCACGCGCTGACCATGCACTCCTCAGCAGTGCTGAAGTATTCTTCAGACTTTCAAAGCAAGCCAGGCCGCGACCCCAGTAACTTCCTTTCAGACCTATGGAAGGTGGGGCCTTTAGGTCCCCACACTATTTCATTATTTTTCAAATGAGGGGAATGCAAAATTATATTAATAGAAATTGGATGGACAAGGAATGGGACCATACAATGGTAAGGTATGTATTGGCTATAAAGAGGTGTGAAGGAAATTTTGAGGCTGGTAGAAATGTTCTCTTTCTTGATCGTAGAGGTGATTACATGACTATGCTTTTGTGAAAACTTACTATTGTAAGCTTTCAGCAAGTGAACTTTATTGTGTATAAATTATGCCTCAATAAAAATGGTTTAAAATGCAACCTTATCAGGATAGATATTATCCCTATTTTACAGATGGGAAAAGTGAGATTAGAGAGTGATATTATCTTGCCTTACAGTTCATACAGCAAGTGAATGGCAAAGCCAGATTTTGAGCTTCCTTGGCCCTTCATGCCAAAGGTCATGTCCTCCTCTTACACAGGACCTTACAAATGACATTTATTACATATGCCTATGGGTACCTTCATGTCTTCAACTAGCATGAAAACTCCTCAAAGCCAAAGAACTTCCTTTTTTCAATTAAAAAAAATTTATGTGCACGAGTGTTTTGCCTACATGTATATAAATGCACATATGCCATTCAGTGCCCATGGAGGTCAGAAGAGGACGTTGGATCTCCTGGAACTGGAGTTACAGACGGTTGTAAGATGCCATGTGGATGCTGAGAACTGAACCTGGGTCCTCTGCAAGAGCAGCCAGTGCTCTTAACTACTGAGCCATCTCTCTAGCCCCAAAGGCAGGGAATTTCTTACATGCCTATCTCTTTTCTAGTTCCTCCACTGGCTTACAGAACACTCTGTAACAGGATTAGGCAGTCGATAGATCTGAGCTCACTCATCCATTTTGTGTGCAGTAGTAGCAGTAGTTTCTCTCTCTCTCTCTCTCTCTCTCTCTCTCTTTCTCTCTCTTTCTCTCTCTCGACAACTTTGGATGTCAGCCCTTGCCTTCCACCTTGTTTGAGACAGGGTCTCTTTCCTGTCTGCTGTTAGCTCCAGGGAGTCTGTCTGCATCCCCTCCCCCATCTTGCCATGGGAAGGCTGGGATTACAGACATGTGCTACCACATCCAGGTTTACCTGGACTCTGGGTTTGTAAAGTAAGTGGTTTACCTACCAAGCTCCACCCCCAGCATTGTGCAGTCATTTTGGACTACAGATGTGTCTAGAATGTAGTTCCTGTCTGTCTGTCCTTCATGCTTCTGTTCCTGCTTCTGTTGCTGACATCAGCCTGGGTGCTGTACAAATACTACCATTTTCTATTCCACAAAGGATGAGGAAACCTTGACTGGGACGCAAAGTGCTCCTGGAATATGTAAGTGAGGAGATAAGTGACCGAGTCGCTTTTGGCCAAGAACCCACAGGGAAGACCTGCAACCAGAGAGAAGAGGAAGGGAATGTGTTGAAGGGACAGAAGGATAGAGCGAAGTGACATTGGATTTGACACATATGGGGACAATGAGCCCAGCACCAGGTTGCAGCTGAGCTTGTAGACACTTTCATGGTTGAAGTCCTGACTCTGGGCTAAGGAATTGGAATGTGTTCTGTAGTACAAGGTCTCCTGGTCCAATTTCTCACAGGAATTAGGGATGGCAAATAAAAGGTGGGCACAGGGAAGGAAAAGTGTGAGCATTTAAGAATAATGTAGAGTTCCCAGACTTCATGACACAGGCTGAGCTGAATGCTGGGAAGGGCCAGCCCATCAACCTGGAGCCTCAGTGCAGTCTGGCTTTCCTTTTCACACAGTATTTGTTCCCAGCCCCTGGCCGTCTCCCCTGGGGAGGACATCCGTGGGGTCGGTTCCTGTTTCCCTGCCATCGCAGGCACAGCCTTCCTGAATGTGATATGATTGTTTCTCTGGGCACAGTGCAAAGATGCCAATGGAGAACGGAAGTATCTCATGCCTCAGCAATTTTTTTTTTTTAATGCAAAAAAGAAAAGACTATTGAACTTGAGAACCCTGGACCTGAAGTCCTCTTTTGGGTGTATGAGTGGGGACTCTTACAGAGGCTACCAGTCAGTCCTGAAAGCCATATGTATCCAACATGGGAACGTTTTGGCTTTCATCCGTCAGCTAAATAGTGATAGTACTAAATTCCTTCTTTCTCTCCAACTGCTATATTTACGCACTGTCCCCTTGGGAATCTTAGAATGAGGATGTGGAGAGCTTTATTCTCACCATCTTTTCCCTCTCTTGTCTTTCCACAGTTTCGTCTCCCTTTAATATTACTTTATTCATCCTCTTATTTACTTGTTCAACAGATATTTCTGGAGTACCTTCTTGAAGATGAGTGTGGCCAGCTTTGACTCCATAGTAAGTTCAAGGCTAGCCTAGGCTACATGAAGCCCTTTCTCAAAAATTTCCAAAAGAAAGAAAGAAAGAAAGAAAGAAAGAAAGAAAGAAAGAAAGAAAGAAAGAAATATATTTGGTCTTTGTCCTTGGCACAGAGCTTTGAATACTTGGAACTTCCCAAGTGATAGGAATGTCCTCTATTAGTCATAATGAATCTCTTTCAATCACACCTAATTTTATGCTGCTGAGGTGACAAAGGGTAGGGACCCTGCCTGGCCTCAGGATGGGGCCACTTACTTGAAAGACCAACTGATTGGAGGGTAGATACTTTCGTTTCATATAGGGGAACTGGCAGGGAACTGGGGATTCAGCTTTATAAAAACTCTTGAATAACAAGATCTGGTGAGTTTCTGGGTTGCTGGAAACATCTGAGAGGTGTCCAGAGAGGACAGGGAGGCTGTGTGTGCTTGACCATACCCTGCCCTAGGTATCTCTTCTCTCTGGGTATTTCTAAGTATCTTTTCTCATAAAGTGAGTGTTTCCCTTAGGTCCGTTGTGTTTCTAGCAAATTATCAAACCTGAGGGGGAGGTTTTGGGAGCTCCTGATTTATAGCTGGTTGGACAGAAGTACTGGAGGTCCAGACTTGTGACTGGCATCTGAAATGGGGACAGTCTTGTGGGTCTGATCCCTTAAGTGCCCGGAGGAGACGGTGTCAGAACTGAAGTAAACTGCAGGATGCTCAGTACACTGCTTTTTTTGGAGAGTTGAAGTGCTTGACTTGTGGTGTCTGAAGAGTGTGGGAGTGCAGGGAAACTGAAGACAAGTTTATCCAGATGAGGACCAGCCAGGGACTGAGCTAAATGCTAAAAATGCCGCAGTGTTTCGGGGAGACCCCCTCATCCTTGGTCTCAAGTACTTACAGCCTGATGGGAAAAGTCCTTCACTATGTTCACACATAGTTGTGTGAGAGGCAGGAAAGGAAGACACAAAAAATCATGGGGACAGAGGAAGGAGAAAGGAACCCCTCACTCCAGAGTCCCATTGAAGTCTCTTGCCAGTGGAAAAATCAAAGATTCCACACAATAAACAACATTTGTTTAAGGCCTTTCTCCTTTCCCGCCTATAAACCTGCAATTTTCCTAAGACTCTCACCAAAACAAAACAAAACAAAACAAAAAAACCCTTTTATAGTAAAAGGACATGTTTTAAACTCTTAGCGCAATCTGGTTTTGTTTTTTCAGATTGTAATTCCACCTAAGGCACCTCTGGTAACACTTTATAATCTCAATTGTCAAAAAAGAAATAGAGGTAAAAAAGGGGAGAGTCCCCTCAAAATCTGCTAAAAAACGAAATTCTAAAAGATTCCAAAATTCTATATACAGCCACCACTGGGTCACTTGAAGTGTGACTCCCTTAGAGGAGCTGACATCCATACTCACGAGTGTGATTTACTTCCTTCTCAAGTGCCTTCTTTCCCTTAACAATCGTGTTTAAACTCTATATTTAAATCTCTTTTAATGAATTCAACTCTGCTTTATAGTGGTTCATTTTGAAATTCTTCAAAAAAATATTTTATCTGCGTGTGTGTGTGTGTGTGTGTATGAGTGTATTGCCTGCATGTTATGTGAGTGCACCTGCATTGTGTGATGCCTGAAGAGGTCAGAAGAAGTTGTCAGATCCCCTGGAACTGGAGTTACAGACAGCTGTTAGCCACCAAGTGGGTGCTGGCAATTGAATCTGGGTCCTCTGCAAGAGCAGGACCTCTGAGTCATCTCTCCAGTCCTCTGAAATTCTTTCTGATGTTAAACCCAAGGATGCAGTTTTACCTGAGTCAAGGTCCCTAAAAGACGGAGGGCACGCCCAGGCTGCTTGGAGTTACAGCATGGAGCTCTTTTTCTGGTTTCCTCCTGACTGGCCTCCTGGGCAAGCTTCTCTAACTCGTCCTCCAGCTTCTTCCACCTCAAAGCCATCCCACCCACACTTGTCTTTTCATTCTACTGTCTGCCATGGGTCGAGGTCACTGTGACCTTTGTTTATTGTGTGGTTTCCTAACTGTTCCCTCTGCTTCCCCCTGTTGCTACCCAATGCACTACCCCTGCTTGACTACTCTGAAATACCACTCAGCACATGACAGCCTCACTACAGACCAAACTTCTGAGCGTGGCCCTTGGAACTCACCCCCATGCTAGTCCCTGCCTCCTTAGCTTTCAGGTAATAGGTATTGTTAGCCTCATTCATCAAATGAGGAAACTGAGGCCCAGAGAGAATATATAACTTACCCCAGCTCAAATGTAATAGAGTTGGAAATTAAGTTCAGGTCTGTGCAACTCCAGAGCCTCTGTTCTTTTTATACGAAATGACTTTTCATTCCCTTCATCATTATTTATTTAGCAGTCATGGTGGCCTGTTGTATGCTGTGTACTGTGGTGTGTGCTGTAAGAGAACTAAGGATGGATTATAAACAATCCCAGGTTTTGAAATGCTTTGAGATACACTTCATTGTACTTCTGTTTCTCTTTTTATGCATTTTCTGTCCAATGTCAGAAACTGAGGCCTGTCCAATGTCAGAAGCTGTCCAATGTCAGAAGCTGAGGCATGCATGAAGCGGGGTGTATGTAACAAGCTGGGGTATATAAGAGGCTGAGGTGTGTAAGCTGAGGTGTACTGGCCTTCAGTGTGAGGTTTTGTGTTTTTCTGGCTGGGTGTTATACTTGAATCTGAAATGTCCCCATGGCTCATGCTTTGAATTCTTGGCTCCTCAAGTTATGGTGTTACTTTGAAGGCTGTGGAGCCATTAGGAGGTGGTAGAAGTAGTCACTAGGGGCCGACCTTTGAGGGCTCCAGCTTCCTTTACTGTGGCTGTGGTGTGAGGGGATGAATTGTCCTCTAGTGACAATGCTCTTGTTTCCTCTGTTGGGTTTCCCCCAAGACTTGTTTTTAAATCGGGCGAAGGAAGGCTAGAACAGATGAGGGCTGAGCATTTTCCTTCCTCCAAGCTGGTTAGGGTCCATTAAAATGGTTTTCATTGAAGGCGGGCCTTCTTGAGGAGAAAGAGATCTCTGGGAATATTTCAATATGGCTACTTCCTCCAACCCCACCTCTTTTCTGGAAGCAAGAAAGGATATTTTTCTTCATTTTTCATAGTCAGAACATGGTTTTCTGAAGGCAAAATTTAGAAAACTGCTGGAAACCTCCTAAGACTGCTATCCTTTCAATTTTTAACTAGCAAACTAGTCCATATCAAATCTCCAGTAATTCATCCATCAAAGTTTAAATGTTCTTCCTAGCATTGTAATTGTGGTTCTCTGTACCTGCCTATGTGTCTCTCCAGTTTTTAGGGTAACAGTTTGTCTGCGATTTCAATTCTCTGATTAATCTAAGAAAACTTTGATTTTCAATTGTTTCAACTTTTTTTTTTTTAATGTGATAGGAACAATGACTTACAAGTTCTTTACATATTGGATTAGAAACCACAAGTCCCAAGTGCCTTTTTTATTTGGAATTGAGTTACTTCATGATAATGATGATGATGATTTTTATTATTATTATGATGATGATGATGATGATTATCACTAGAGACAAAATCTTGCTGTGTAGCACAGCCTGGCCTAGAACTCATTATATAGCCCAGGGATCCTCCTGTCTTAGCCTCCCAAACACTGAGATTACAAGCTACAGTGTGCATTAGCATGCCCTGCGCTGAATAAACAGGTTTGATTGGCTAGTCTGGAAGCCAGAAGAAAATAGTTACTTCAGTGTTTAAGGATGAAGGGAATGGCTATCTTAAAAAAGTAATTATGTATTTGTTAAAAAAAATTCTTGGACATGCTATTATTGTATATTATACTGTGCTAAAATTTATGGGCCTAGTATAGAGCAATAAGATACGGTCCTTGGATCAGTGTGACAGTCTCCTGATCCCAATTTTCCCACTAAAGTTGTCTCCCAGACCATTAGCTTGTCTTTCCCCCCTCTACATTTCAGCCAGTGGCAGTGTAACATGGGAAGCAACATGTTATTAGAACCAGAGATTGTGGCCCACGAGCTGTTTGAAGTTGACAGTGGCTTGTCTTCATTGGATCTTTTTTTGTGTGATGATTAATTTACAACACATGGCATGTAGGAAGTAGTTAGAAAATTGTAGCTACTTTGTTTTCTTTGATAGTACTAGAAGTCTGTTGATGAGCTCCCAGAAATTCTTAATCAAATAATCTCTCTATAAAAAAATACAAATAAACATTAAATTTATCATCTTAATGACATGTACATGTGCAGTTCAATATTAAGTATTTTTACACTGTTATGCAAACAATTTCTGGAACTTTTTCATCTAGCAAAAGGGAAACTTTCTCCTCTCCTTTGGCAACTGCTATTGTATATTTTATGTTCCTACAGGATAACTTTGTTTTTCAGTTTGAATAAAAACTTTCATCCAGAATGAGATCTGACAGCTTTCCATTACTCCTTGGGCAAGTCTCCCTGCATGGTCCCACATTCCTTGCATCCATGACAATAAGCCGGTGATATCCCTCAAGTTGGGCTCTCCATGATTTCAAGATTCAATTGTGACTCTGACCTCCAAACTGCAGCTTTATCTTCTCAAGCTCAGAGTTAAGATAATGGCTGAGTCGCTTGAGCTCTGGCTTGGGACCCTGATTTTTAGCACATATTCTGACCTGTAGGTGACCCCCAAACTTCTGGATTCAGCTTTAGTCTTGAGTATCAAATCCATCTTTGCATCATTAGCACTTTAAACTCAATAGGTCCCAACCCGAAGGCAGGATCCTTCCCTTGGGACCCCTTTTCACTCTCTCATCTTCTCTACAAATATTGTCTCCATATTTCCAACTTTGTTTTCATTATTCTTTGGAAGCATATTTTATTCCATTTCTGTCCCTCCTATCCTCCCTACCTTCCATCTATAGCCAAGACCACGTGAGTCTAATTTGTAACATTTCTAGCTTCCTTTCCTCTCTATTGCCACTGTCGCTCTGGTTTCCTTTATTTTCATCATGAAATCTTGAGCTCATCAAGAGATTTATATAATTTCTTATCTAGGCAATGTGAAGTGTTCTGTCTTCTCTTTGTGCATTGTTGCCATTTCAGGGTTTGAAAAACCTATCTCTGATCATGCCACTGCTCAAACCTTTACTATCACACAATTCTCTATTAGATATAGGCAAGATCACAGGTCAGATATATCAGTCTGTACTAAATGTTCACTGAAATTTGTTATGCCTAGATCTCATTGACCCCCAATGACCACCAGCCTTTATTCGGGCTTAAGCTCGGGCCCTCAGATTTCACCGACACAGCGGATCCAGATCCGTACTGAGAGCCCCAATCTAGGGTGGGGTAGGCTTTTATAGGGAAGTTTCACAGAAGCCCGCACACACCAAGCATCCTTTAACATGATTGGATGGTCCTATGCCCTGAGTACGGGGAGGATTCTTATTGGTAGGGGCTGTCTTTAGGGCATTGGAATGTGCTGACTGTTATCTGTGGGGCCAGAAGTTTCTGTTTTTACCTTATAAGGCTGCTGTATGCCTGGGCTTGCTTGATCTATAGCTAGTCAAAATGGAGTTAGTGCCGCCTTAAGCCAAATTACAGAAGCAGAAAGAAGCGGTTAGACGAGTCAGGGTCCCACATTTCCCCCTCTCCTAGTAACTAGGGATGACTCAATTATGGGTCTGGGTTGGGATCTCTAGTGAGGGGGTCTACAGGCTGATAATGGGACCTCGGGACCATGAGTTGTACTGCCCTCACCCGTTCTCTAATGAAGGCAGTCAGCTGATTGATGACACATGGTCCAATAGTTAACATTATTAGGACTATGATGTCTAGGGATTCTCAACAGCCCACTAGGGGGCAGTCGGCTGTGCCAACCACCTGGTTTCTCCCTTGGTACATTTCCCTGACAGAGAGTGTTGGGAAGGTCAGGGTAAGCATTGCCAGAGGACAATATAGAAGCCATTAAGAACAATAAAGTCTTAGCTTGAGGGGACTGTTCACGTCCTTGTGGACTTTTCATGTTTTGGGATCTGGTGCAGTGATCAGCAGAGGGCGAAGGTCGTCTGGGTCTGGATGTGGGTTCGCTAGCCAGATGCAGGTGTGATGAATCCAGGCAGTAACTCCGTCTTCTTTCACTGTAGTCGGGGTAGTCAGGAGCACCATGTACGGTCCTTTCCAGCGAGGTTCTAGGGTCTTGCGACATAGACCCAATCGCCAGGCTGGTAGTTGTGTGGGGTAGGAGGAGGAGCGGTCTCATAAATAGCTTTCAGATGGGGCCACACATCCTTGTGGGCGTGTGCCACAGCCTCAAGAGAATCAAGCAACTGACAGTTATCAAACTCAGCAATTAATTCAGCTTTTAAATTGGGGAGGATGGGAGGGGGTCTTCCAAACATGATTCCAAATGGAGTAAAATCTAACAGGTAGGGTGAGTTTCACACCCTATATAGAGCAAAGGGAAGAAGAGCTACCCAGTCCCTGTCAGTCTCCATGGTTAATTTAGTAAGGGTCTCTTTTAGGGTTCTATCCATCCTCTCTACCTGTCCAGAATGCTGGGGCTGGTAGACACAATGTAATTTCCATTTTTCCCCCAATACTTTTGCTAACTCTTGTGTTACCTGTGAGGCGAATGCTGGTCCACTGTCTGAGCTCAAAAGAGCCGGCATACTATACCTTGGAGGAATGTCTTCCAGTAGCCGCTTGGTGACCATTTGTGCAGTTTCATGCTTGGTGGGGTACGCTTCAGTCCATCCTGAAAAAGTATCTACCAGAACTAAAAGATATTTATAACTGTATTTGCCGGGTTTTATCTCTGTAAAGTCCATTTCCCAGTGGGCTCCAGGCTTGGAGCCTCCCAACCGGGCCCCCTGTTCTTTGGGAAAGTTCTCAGCATTCGTCAGCTAAGACATTTGGAGGTGATTGAATCGACATGTGATCAGAACCTTGAGATGAGCATTTCTTAGGAGGTCTTCTGTCTTCCAAGTGCCCAGGTGGGTGGTCCAGTGGATGTGATTGAGAAGGTCTTTGTCTAGGTTACTTGGCAGGATAATCCTGCAGTCCCCTGTATGCCACCAGGCATCAATCTTTTGGGTCATGGGAAGTTTGTGTATCAGCCTCAGGTCTTCCTAAGAATAATCAGGTTGGTCTGGTAGCATGGGTGGCCCTGGGTCTGGCAGATGGATAGCCAGGGCTAAGGTTGCTTTCAGGGCCATCTCCTTGGCAACCTGGTCTGCCCTCTGGTTTCCTCGGGCTATAGGCGTATCTGTCTTTTAGTGCCTGGGGCAATGGATGATAGCCAGTTTCTTGGGTAGCCATAGGGCAGCCAGTAAGTCTAGGATTTCTTTATTTTTAATAGTCTTTCTCTCGGCTCCTGGTAGATGGCCCCATGTACATGGGCTGTGTGGCAAAGGCATACTGGCTATCCTTATACACATTCAATTTTTTGTCCTTGCCTAACTTAAGAGCTTCAGTCAATACTATCAGCTCAGCCCTCTGGGCTGAAGTCCCCACAGGTAAAGCCACCGCCCAGACAGTTTTGGTCTCTGTTACTACTGCTTGCCCCCACGTACCTCTGTTAGTTTTGCATGAAACTGCTGCCATTGGTGAACCAAGGGGCTTCTGCATCAGGAAGCGACTTGTTGGTCAGGTCTTTTCTGAGCCCATGCACTTGGCTCAGGATCCCCATGCAATCATGCAAGGGCGTCCAGGTCTGGATTGGGCAGCAGGGTGGCCAGATTGAGGGCTGTGCTCAGGAGAAAACAGATCCTTGGGGGGTTAAGGAGCAAGCTTTGATAGTGAGTCATCTGGGCATTGCTCAACCAGGGTCCGGAGGCTGCTTGAGAACTCCCTCTATGGTGTGAGGGATTGTGATACATAATTCTTGCCCTAAGGTTAACTTGTCCGCATCTTTGACTAGAAGAGCCATAGCTTCTATAATTCACAAACATGCTGGCGGCCATCCAGCCCCAACTGGGTCCAGTTTTTTTTGATAGATATGCCACTGGCCTATTCCAGAGCCCCAGAGTCTGAGTTAGGACTCCTTTGGCCACCCCCTTCTTTTCATCTATGAAAAGATGAAAAGTCTTAGTAACATCTGGGAGTCCTAGGGCTGGGGTGGCCAGAAGGGCCCGTTTGATCTTACTGAAGGCCTTTTCCTGGACTTCCGTCCAAATGAAGGGGCTGCTTTCCCATGTGACTTCATAGAAGGGCCTCAGCAATTAAGCAAATCCTGGGATCCATAAGTGGCAGAATCCTGCTGACCCCAGGAATTCTCTCACTGCCCTCTGGGAGTGAGGGGTGGGTATCTTTAGCACTATCTCTTCCCTGGCATCTGTAAGCCATCTTTGTCCTTCCTTTAATATGTATCTCAGATAGGTGACCTCTCTCCAGCATATTTGGGCTTTCTTGCAGATGCCCAATATCCCAATCTGCCTAGGGTTGCCAGGAGATCTCTGGTTCTCTGCTGATACCAGGTCTTCATGGAGGGCCTCATTAAACAGGGTGGGCAAATTTTTGAATCCCTGCAGCAGGCGGGTCCAAGTCAGCTGCCCATTGAAGCTGATCTCCTGGTCTTGCCATTCGAAAGCAAAGAAGGGCTGGCTCTCTTTGGCCAGAGGCAGGCTAAAGAAGTAAAGAAGACATCTTTCAAGTCTAACACCATGTACCAGTTTCTGGAAGGTGGCAAGGAACTCAGGAGAGTGTAAGGATTAGGTACTATTGGATGAACATCCATAACCCACTTGTTTACCTCTCTCAAGTCCTGGACTGGCCGATAGTTGGTTGAATTTGGCTTTTTGACTGGCAGGAGGTGAGTATTCCAAGCCAATCGGCAAGGCACCAAGATGCCTTGATCTCTCAGGTGTCGGATATGAAGAGTGATCCCCAGCCTGGCCTCCTGGGACATAGGGTACTGTTTAACTCTGGCCGGTAGGATTCCAGGCTTAAGCTCTATCCAGATGGGGGGCTGGTGGGCAGCCAGCCCCATGTCCCCTGTCTCAGCCCTGGCTGTGGGGAACTCCTTTAGCCAGGTGGAAACCTCCTCATCTGGTGTAGATGCCAGTTTTTGATGTAACCTAAACTCATCTTCCACTTGTAGGGTGAGTACCTGGATTGGGTGGCCTTCTTGATCAGTCATTTGGGGCCCACTAGGGGTGAAATGAATGTGGGCTCCAATTTTGGTGAGCAAGTCTCTGCCCAGGAGAGGGTAGGGGCACTCTGGCATGATCAGGAAGGAGTGGGACACCCAGCCCTTGCCCAGATCCACTTTTCTTTGGATGGTCCAAGAGTATTGGTTCATGCCAGTAGCCCAGCCCCTTGTACCCAGGACTTTTTATGAGATAGTTTTCCTTGGGGCTCAGTTAATACTGAGTGTTGGGCACCTGTATCTACATGGAAGCTCATGGGCATCCCCTCCACTTTAAGGGTTACCCTAGGTTCAGGGAGGGGATTGGAACCCCAAACCCTTAGTTACTCATTTCTCCAAGCTCGAGGATTTGCACTCCTTCTCGGGCTGTGCCTTGCCCAGCATGTTTTTCTGGGCAATCTTTCATCCAGTGGCCCATCTTTTTGCAATAGGCACATTGGTTCCTCTGTAACCTTGGTCTCCCTTCCCAGAGTTTCCTACCTGAGTCTGCAGAGAGGTAGCGCAGTTGGTGTGACTTTGTAGTCATAGCCAGAAGGATCTTAGTGAAGTCTCAGGTCTGCTTGGCACTAGCAGCAGCTGCGGCTCGAGCCTGTTTGTCTTCTGGGCTTTCTCTGTGGTTATAGACCCTCTCTGCCACTGCCAAAAGCTCCGGTAGAGTGTTATCTGCCAATCTATCTAGTTTCTGTAATTTGCGCCTAATGTCGGGCACTGACTAGTTGACAAAGGCCAATATGACTGCATTCTTGTTTTCTGGTGCCTCTGGATTCATGGGTGTATAAGTGTGGAATGCCTCAAGGATCCTCTCTAAAAAGGCTACTGGGGATTCTTTTTCTTGCTGCACATCACTAATCTTAGCCAAATTAGTTGGGTGCCTTGCAGTGGCCTGGAGACCCCCCCCCATTAGAGTCTGATGGTAGACCTGGAGCCTCTCCTTACCTTCTGCCACATTGAAGTCCCAGTTTGGTCAGGCTAATGGGAAGGCTTCATCGATAAGCGCCTGGTTGGTGGTGGGATTCCCATCCACCCTGGGGACCAGCTTCCGGGCCTCAGTTTGGATCTAGTCCATCTCCTCGGTGGTAACTAGAACCTGTAATAGCTGCTGGATGTCATCCCAAGTGGGCTGATGGGTGAAAAGAACAGATTCTAACAGAACAATAAGGCCTGTGGTTTCTCAGAGAATTTGGCCGTTTGCAATTTCCAATTGTAGAGGTCACTGGTGGCAAATGGCCAATATTGCATCTGTTGGTCTCCTGCCTCATTAAGGGGTCCCACTGCCCTTAAGGGAAGGATGGTGGAGTCTGCCTCTGCTCGTGCTGTCCTCTCTGGACCCTCCTCTGAGTTTGGGGGGGTGGTTCTCATCCCTAGGGGCTTGGGCTGCCTTAGCCTCTCCTGGGAGCTCTAAACACCCTGGTTGTGCCAGTGGTGTGGGCAGATATGGGGGAGGCTCACGCAGAAGTTCTTCCTCCGTTCCACCCTGGAGGACAGGATAAAGTGGGTGGATGGTTTAGTTTCACTTTTCTGCTGCTGTTCATCACGCAGGGTGAGGATGGTTGTCTTTGAACCCTGTGGCGGCAAAAATGGTTTGAGCCATTTGGGGGGCTCTTCAACCAGGGCCTGGCGGGTCACAATATAAGGAACCTGGTCGGGGTGTCCTGGCTGTCCAAAAATAATATTTTTAACCTTGAAAATAGTGAGGAGGTCAAACGTTCCCCCTTCCAGCCATACAGCATCAAAGGTTGGCCATTCATTCCTGCAAAGAACAAAGGGTCTGCCCTTTTTGACCTCCAGCCCTTGCCCTCTAGCCTTCTTTTTGAAGTCAGAAAAATGGAAAGACTCAAAGGTGTTACTTGACTTTGTTCCATGTCCTCAACTAAGTAAGTCACAAATAACACGAAAACACAAAGACACACTGACAAAACAATACTTCCTGGCGCCTTAAACAAGAACTGAAAGTGGGATGTCGGCCTCTCACCACTCTACGGGGCGAGACCCGCCTTTCCCTTCCAAAGTTACAAGTGGGATCCAATCCCTATCAGGTGGGTCCAGGACGTCTCCTGAGTCCCACGGCCTGGGGTCTTCCAGTGTGTCTGCCTAGACAGCCAACAGGTTAACAAGATAATGGGGGCCCAAAACGAAGAGTGTGCAACACACACAAACAAGAAGACAAAGACACTTACCGGCTGGACCAGGCTCAATGCTCTGGGGGTCCTGTGGGGGTCTTGGGGATCCCGGGATGAGCCCCCAAATGTTATGCCCAGATCTCATGACACCCCCCCCCAATGACCACCAAGGAGTCCGGAGTGTGTGCAACAGCAAAGAGCCTTTATTCAGGCTTAAGCTCGGGCCCTCAGATTTCACTGACACAGCGGATCCAGATCCGTACTGAGAGCCCCGATCTAGGGTGGGGTAGGCTTTTATAGGGAAGTTTCACAGAAGCCCGTACACACCAAGCATCCTTTAAAATGATTGGATGGTCCTATGCCCTGAGTAGGGGGAGGATTCTTATTGGTAGGGGCTGTCTTTAGGGCATTGGAATGTGCTGTTATCTGTGGGGCCAGAAGTTTCTGTTTTTACCTTATAAGGCTGCTATATGCCCAGGCTTGCTTGATCTATAACTAGTCAAAATGGAGTTAGTGCCGCCTTAAGCCAAACAAATTACAGAAGCAGAAAGAAGCGGTTAGATGAGTCAGGGTCCCACAAAATTGTCTCTAATTCTTTCCAGGTATGTTAGCTATTGCCTCATGATGAATTATCTTAAAAAGAAAAAAAAAGTGACTTAAAACTGCATACTTGCTGTTTTTATGGGTCTATGTAGGGCTTCATTGGGCCCTTTAGTTCAGGGTCTCTCTTAAGACTATAATCAGTATAAGCTGGGGCCACAGTCAACACAGGTATGATGGGTAGACTGTGCTTCCAAGCTTGCCCAGTGGTTGTCAGCTACACAAGGACTGTTGCCCTCTGCCACACTGTTTATACCCTGAGTTTTGGCTTAAATCATGTGATGTCTGTGATCTAAACCTCTCCCATTGTTTCTACCTCTGTGCTGTACTTGGGTGATTCCTTCTCCCTAAACGCCCTTTCCACCTCCATAGCTGTCTATTAACTTTGATAAAAACAACTCAAAAGCCGCTATTTCTGCAGAGCCTTTTCTGACCAGATTTAGAGCTGATCACCTACTTTGGACTCCTGGGAAGCCCCCCTGGGCTTATCTCTTCATTGGCCATTATCACATTCTGCTCTGTGGGAAACTAGTTTGTGTAAGCGTACTACTGACTCTTGGCAGACTGAGTCCCTGGAGGGTAGAATTGTACCTTAGTTGATGACTTTTTAGTCTCTTTCGGCCTAAGCACAGTTTCTGGAACACAGTAGGCAGCCAAACATTTGTTGAATTGGAAACAGTTGTGAGGCCTGACAGCCCGCATTCTGTGTGGATGCGATGTTGTTAAGGGCAGTAGCAGAGCAAAGAAACCGCATGCTTCTCAAATAGGCCTGCATGGCCGATTCAAATAGAACAGCTGCCTTGCTGTGACTCCAGGGATTAGTGAGGGACTGGGAGAGCCTGCCGGGGCTGTGGCTGCTGGGGGCCAGAAGTCACTGATAGCTGAGCTCTGTACAGGAACTTGGGGAGACGCGATTGAGGGCATCTTATTCTTACTACTCCATTTCAAGAAACATTCCTCTTGAACTCAGCAAAGCCAATGCTGACATTTAAGCTCAGGAAATTCTTTATAAAGTGGGTATTATTATGTATATTCTGAAGAGAAAAAGTCACCAAATATTCAGAGGGAACTTCACTAAACTGCGATTCAAATTCAGGTGTGATTGCATAGTCTGAGCACCATTCTAACCGCTCTATTCTATAAGGTACATTGGGCACTTAATATGTGCAAATCTTTGCTAGAATATTATAAAGCATAAGGCACAAATGTTATCTTTCAAAGGCTATTATCTAGAGTTGAGTTTTGAATGAGTTGGTTGCTGCAGATAACTGAATTTAATTCAAGACAGTGGCCCATCTTATGTAGGTATACAAAGCCACAAGCTCCCCTCCCCCACATCTGGATATGAGACCACTGTGAAAATAAAACTGATTAATTACAACTGGGAAGACAGGGGAAAGTTTCTCAGACAAGGTAGAAGTTAAAGGCAAGACGAGACTCTTGAGTTTCAAATGTATTTTATGGGTATGAGTCTTTTTTGTGTGCATGTATCCATGTCATGCGATGTTTATGGAGGCCAGAAGAGAGCATCAGATTTTCTGGAACTGAAGCTTTGGAGAGTCCTGAGCCACCTTGTGGGTGCTGGAAACCAAACACCAGTCCTCTGCAAGAGCAGCCAGTGTTCAACTACTGAGCCATCTCTCCAGCCCTGACTCTTGGGTTTTGGAAGGAAGTATGCCTCTTCCAAGCTCATCCATGCCTTACTGTATAATACTGGACATGGTATATACACTCTTGACACTAGACGAGACAAGGATTACAACAAAGTCATATACCTGAACCAAAATTAATCCTACATCAGGAAATACTGGATTTTTTTTAACCAAATGAGTAAGTCAGAGTAAATTTTTAATCTAACAAATTGGATTCACAATACCCAGCTTGCTAAGTGACTAAATGAGATAGATGGTTATGCTCAGGGAACAAAAGCAGTATTCAGATGGGAGATACTGACATGTCCCCAAGTCTTTGAGCTGCTATGTAGCTAATTTTGTGAAGATAAATGTGGGGTCTTACATTTATCTTGATTATATTTCATCTTGTTGCCTAGGGAAGTTGTCTCGGCTCCTCTGCCATTCCTGTGTTTCTTGTTTTCAGCTTCATTTGTGTTATGCATTGATAAATGTCTTCCTGTGTTTTCATCTGATTTATTGTTAGAAATGAATGGGACACGGCTGAGGCAGGCAGTGGTGGATCAGGGGTGTCTGGGGACAGTTATGTCTATATGGAAGAGTGCAGCAAAGACTACCGACCAGACCAGATAACTCCATGGGGGACAGCAGTTTATTTGAGAGCAAACAGACCGCTAGGCTGCCTCTCAGGGAGCATAGAAACAGCAATCAGTACGGAAGTCAGACATCTTTTATAGGCAGTTAGGTGCTTGGGTAACTTTCCATGAGGTAGGCTGGGCAGTTTAGCTCAGGATTGGTTGGTCTCCCAATAAGAAGAGACTTTGCCCAGGCTAAACCTGAACTCACCATTTTAGAATATTGGGAGCTGCACCACCATTTTAGGAGCATGCCAGGAACCTAACAATGTCGGTAGTCCCGGGTAGGGCTTGGTGAGAACACCTCTGATAAGCACAGAGACAGGGATACTACAGGTACATGAGACTCCTGTCTTCTACTTAGAGCAGTTCAGGAAAACTAACCTTCAAGTCAACACTTGAAGAAAACCTCTGCTACAATAGGGACGCGCAGCTACGAGTTTGGCAAGTGCTTTCATGTGGGTTGTCTTGTCTAAGTTTCACAACAGCCACATGAGAGAGGGTATACAGATGCAGCTGTTCTGAATGTCAGAAACTGCTAATGAAATCAAGAGGTGAGTGAGGCTCACAGGACAGGAGGAGGGAGATGGGGGTTTCAGATCCTCTCCTGACCTCTAGACTTACATTCTGTTCACTTGCTTAAAATGAATACCCATTTGCATTGAAAGCTGAAACTGCTCTTTTCCCTTTTTGTCATTCTACACAGTTACACATTTCCATACTGGACTCTGCTCTGTGAGGGCAGGGACTGGACTGGTTCATTGCTGTCTGCTTTGTGCCCAGACAGTCCATGCTGCACATGTGCTCAAAGAACACATGCATGTGTGGCAGGAGAGTAAGGACTGGAGACACAGCCCACAAAAGTAACATGAAAGAAGCTGGTTGGCAGAGGCCTGGAAATTCTTCCCCACCAGGGCTACACTCAAACAGAGCATGCCTGGGAGAAAAGCCTGCATTATGCAAATGTGGGAGAGGTGGGTCCTATGCAAATGACCTAGAGAAGGGTCATGAACCTAGCTAGCACTTGGGTGCATATGCTTTTCCCAAGCTCACTAGCCTGCTCCTGTTCTCAGGAGTGTCTTTCTCTTCTTAATAAACTGCCACTATTTCTATTACTTTACTGTGTGTCCCTGGTACAGTTTTTTGTCCTGAAACTCAAGAACCTGGATGCGTCTGCAGATGCTGAACTCAGATCGGCACCTATAACACATATACATGTGTAAATAAATAAATAAGGAATTACAAACTGTTATTTAGATTTAACCTAATTATAAAGAAGTATCCATCTTTTATCTACCAGGGCTAGGGTTTTACATTGCTCTCTGTCACAACTCACTGAATAAATACGGTGATATGACTGCATTAGCTATGTTCCCTTAAGACAGAACCTGAGACAGTCTATGCACATTCTGTTTGTTCTCAAACACACCTTGACAGCCGGCATGGGTTGGTGGTGTTATCATCTTATCCCCCAGGAGAATAGAGAGATTCCTTATCTCCTCCAAGACTGCACAGGGCATTTTCAGGAGCAGCTGTTAAGAGATGCTATGGGTTTTGTTTTTTGTTTTTCAGACCATTGCTGAGGATGCTAAATCCGACTAAAGCTATCAGGCACCAGAACCTTATGCTGCTTTTCAAGGGTCTGCAATGTTCCCAAATTAATTCATGGAAATGACTGCAGGATTGTGGAAAAACAGCTGGGTACTTCCCAGCAGAATTAGCTGTAACCAGTTTAGTCACTTGCTGAAAGAAGGCAGGAAATCTCTTACAAAAGCCAGCCACATTCCCTATAATATAATAGCAAGTAAATCTGCTCCTGAGGAGACCCAGGTGCCTGGCTGGTTTAGGAAGATACAAGGGCAGACAGAGATGTGAACTCAAGAATTCAAGAGATTTAGCAGGCAGGCAGACCCGAGTCTTTGTTTTGGCGACTCGGTTACAGACAGGTCAAATACTTGAACAATCGTGGAGTGATTTGTCAGAGAAGTTTAAGAAGTGTGGACAGCCACAAAGCCACATAGACAGCTGCTGTGCTGTGCTTCCATCATTCCTTTCACTTGCCTGAGACCAGCAACCAACTACTGGTCTCCATCCTGACAGGCTGAGAAATGTCCTGTACCACAGAGATGGAGGACAGATTGCCCAACGGGAGTCAGGCCACTTTCTCAATAAATATTTTTGAAAGAATTACGAAGTTGCAAAAAGGGTATGAATATGGTAAAAATGACCTTCTTTTCAGGAACCAATTGAACCTGATTCTTCATTTCTCCAGAAACTTTGGTGCATACACATTCCCTACAAATGAAGACACTCTTCTGTGTAACTTTGGTGTGTTCCTGCCATCAGACCCCTCTTAGAGCTTGGTCAAGTGTTGCAACAGCATCCTTTACAGTAAAAGGATCTAGTTCAAAATCATATGCTGTGTGAAGCAAGTCTCCTTGGGTCACTCCCGTCTGTAACGGGTCTTCATCTTTCCTCGACTGTGGTATCTTTGCTGCTTGTGAAGATTGCCCACCAGTTACTTTGTAGAACGAGTATCTCTCCTTCTAGGCTGGTTCTCTTTCCTCAGCACATGTTGGCTGCGCCTCTGAAAGGAGAAGGATAATAACTCCAAAGTGATGCTGTGCTCCTAGTGTGGTACAGCGTGGTACTAATGTCCAGCTTTTCCTAGGACTGATGAGGCCAACTTTGGCTGCTTTGTTAAGAGGATGTTTGCTGGATTTCTCCAATCTCAAGTTAACTTCTTTTCTCTTTGTAATGAACCAGTGTTTTGTTTGAGAAAGTACTGAAGCTGTATGGCTGACATAGGACTATACTGTTCCACGGCATACCCTTTATCTATTTATTGTTTTAGATCTGTGTGGGCTCAGCTTTCCTGTTTTAGCCAATGAATTAAAATCCATTACCATTATGTATTTTGATATTCAAATTGTCCCTAGCTTGGCCATTGAAAGCCTCTTCAAGCTGGTGTTTGTGGGCTTTGGTATATTCTTATCATTCCCCGAGTATTCTCTTGTCTTCTTGCAAAAAAAAAAAAAAAATGCTTTAAAGCTTATTTTATACTTTTTGTGTCCTAGCCTTGAATGTGGACACTTCTGCAAGGAACTTTGGTTCCTTTAAGTGGATGGGAATATTTAGAAGCCAGCATCTGGGGATTTGAGAGGTGGCTGAACAGGTAAGAGCTCTTACTGTTCTTCCAGAGGACCTAGGTTTGGTACTAACAGCTAGATTTGGTGACTCACAACTGCCTATTACTCCAGTTCCGGGGATCCAATGCCCTTTTCTGGTCTCTGTGAGCACCTGCATACATGTGGTGTGTGCATGCGTGCACACACCCACCCACACACACACACACACACACACACACACACATACAAATAAATAAAACTAAAAGAAGCCAGTACCTGGACGGTAGTTGTGCTTATTACCATGGGGGTGTTTTTCCCAAGATCCCTCCGGGGATAGGACTAAAGATCGCAAACAGAACACACACACACACACACACACACACGCACACACACACACACACATACATCTATATTTATTTCTTATCTAGCTATTTATATTGTAAACTGATTTCACTAATCCATCCAACATATTTAGTTCATTCTAATTTCCAAACTTGTAACTCCATTTAAAAATAGAATATCTTTAATTTACTCTTTAACATTTTCACACATATAAATAATGCATCTTGATCATATGCACCTCCAACTCTCCCCTCTCACTCCCCTAGGCACTCCCAACATGTCCTCCTCCCCACTTCAGTCCATTCTTTTTTGTGCTGCTTGTTGGAATGCTGATTTATTGACCAAGTCTTGTTGACTTGATCTTGTGCAGGTAACCACAGCTGCAGTGAGTGCATGGGTGCAATGTTAAGTCATGTCCCGAAGCATTTCACATCATCCCCATCCTCCCATTCTTACATTTTTTCTGACCCTCTGCAGCATTCTCTGAGCCTTGGGAGGGGATGGTTTGAGACAGAGATCCCATTTAGAGCACTCAGTGGACACTTATTCTCTCAGCACTTTGACTAGAAATCAGTCTCTTCATTAATTCTTGACCATAGCAGAGAGAAGCTTCTCTGGCCAAGGCTGAGAACAGCACTGATCTACGGGTATAAGCACAAATGTTTAGAAGGCAGTTTGACAACATGTTGTTTAGCAAAGCAATAGTAGTAGGCTCCTTTCTAGGGCCTGTGACCTCCTGAGTCCCAGGCTTTTTATGAGGTTTACAGTGCCAGGATGAATTCCTTCTTGCAGAGCAAGCCTCAAATCCAATCCAAAAGCAGTTGTTTAACCCCATAGCCTTCGTGTCACTGTTGCATCTGTGGGCACAACTGCCCTGGCAGGTTAGTACTGTAGCAAGCAGGATGGCTGCAGGGACATCACTGATGACCTTTCTCCCCCAGCATTCTGCACAGCGACTTCTTGCACTAAGAAAACGAGGAGAAAGTTTTGGGGTCACTTCTAGCTTGATTTCTCCATGTCTTGCAACCAAAGTACACAACTTCATTTTCTACAGTGAAGCCTGGTTCTCAGTATCTTTGATGTATCTAATTACTTGATAAATACCTCTGTATGAAAGAATCTCCTCTCTGCGCTGCTGTCTCCTCTCCTGAACACATCCCCTCTTTGCTGTATTCTAGCACTAGGTTTCCACACCAGGCATCCAAGTTACTTTTAGAAAGCAGACTGATAACTCAGCTCAGCTGCAAACAAGTACTGCCTTTTGTGAAGATGGAAGTCTGATTCAGTGGGCAGCTTGCTGAGTCCAGAACTGGAGAGCTGCAGAAACTTTATTCTCAACCCTTGAAACTTGATGAAGGAAATCTAATGTTTGCTTGGCGCGTAGGTTACTCTTCTTGTTGCTGTTTCAAAAGACCAAATAAAAGCAACTTAAGTTTCAAAGAAAATTTTGTTTTGGCTTAAAGTTCAAGGGTGCAGCCCAGAATGGCAGAGCATTCATGGCGTAGGGGTGTGAGGCAGCTAGTTACACTGCAGCCAGTCAGGAAGTGGAGAGAATTACATGATGGTGCTAAATTCCCTTTCTCCTTTTTATTCCGTCTGAATGTGCATTCCACCCATGCACATTCAGAATAGGTCTTTCCTTCTTAGTTAAACTTTCCTGGAAGCATTTTTATAGGTACATCCAGAGGTGCATTTCCATGATGATTCTAAATCCAGTCAAGTTGACAATGAAGGTTGTCTAGGACACTTGTTGAATTTCAGAACTGTGTTGTACCAGTGACCCCCCACTTTATCTCTATCATCTCCCCCAGTTTGGAACGAGAACAACTCTAGCTACTATCCTTTATCTGTTCTACTGTCGTGTATTGGGTGCATGGGAACAAATAGCTTGTCTCTTTAGCTTCACAGGTCCTTACTCAGGGAGGAATTGTGCCACAAGGGCTGATTTAATACATCACATCCAGGATCCTCATTTGAGCCCAAGTTAGATGATTTAGATGAAAAGAGATTTTGTACTTTGAGCTGATGAGATTTAAATGGACCATTAGGCAGGGTTCTTTAGAGAAACAGAACTTTAGTTGTTCCCCAGTCTATTAGTTGATTCCAATTCCAGTCAAGTTGATGATCAAGATGAACCATCTCAGATGGTGACATTTCCTGTGAGATGGAGATGAGTCTTCTAAAGCTGTCAAAGCAAAGTACCACAGGCTAGGTGACTTGAAGAACAGACATTTATTTTGTCACAATTCTTGAGGCTAGAAGTCCAAAGTCAGGGGGTCCTGTTCACAGGCTTCTCCTTGGGGTCTCTCTCTTGGCCTGGAGATGGCTGCTTCTCTGTACGTGTTCACTTCTCTGAGTCCAAATCTCTAATTCCTATAAGGTTTCTAGTTCTATTGCACCAGAGCTCAGTCCAATGACTTAGTTCTTTAACTTAATCACCTTTCTAAAGACCCTGTTTCCTGGCCAAACAAATACATGAAAAAATTAGTTCTCAGGAAAATGCAAATCAAAACTGAGATTTCATCTCACTGTGTCAAAATGGCTATCATCAAGAAAACAGACAAGTGGTAGGGAGGAATCAGGAGTTTGTGGGCAGAGGGTCTGGGAAAGTGTGTGGTTGGTGGTCTTGTAAATTAGTGCTGCCACTATGGAAATCAGGAGGAGCGTCTTCAAAAAATTAAAAACAGAACTACTATGCCAGCCTGCTGTTCCACTCCTGGGTTTATGCCCAAAGGTATGCAATAGAGATGCCTCATTGCCATGTTTATGGTGGCACTGTTCACAATGGCTGAATGGTGGAACCAGTCTTGGTGCCCATCAGCCAATGAGTGGATATGGAAAATGCAGTGTGTATGCACTACGGAGGGTGTCTCAGCTATAAAAAAGAGTGAAATTTATGTCATTTCAGAAAAAACGTATGGAACTTGAGATCATCATATTAAGTGAAATAAACAGAATGAGAAAAAACAAATGTTGCATGTTTTCTCTCATATGTAAAATCCAGATTAAACACCACCACCACCACCACCACCACCACGTGAAAGTAGAAGCAAAAATATTTGGAAAGAGAAAGGAGACCAGTGGGAAGGGACAAAGAAGTAATGGGAGAGGAACATAATTAAAATCGTTATATGCCAGTGTTAATCCC
Source organism: Nannospalax galili (assembly GCF_000622305.1). Lineage (NCBI taxonomy): Eukaryota > Metazoa > Chordata > Mammalia > Rodentia > Spalacidae > Nannospalax > Nannospalax galili. Next base: position 779,387 of record NW_008332653.1, on the reverse strand, counting down.
AACACCTGGGAGGCAGAGGAAGGTAGATCTCTGTGAAATGGAGGCCAACCTGGTTTATATAGCAAGTTCCAGGCCAGCTGGGGCTACAGGGAGACCCTGTCTCAAAACAACAACAACAACAACAAACTACAAATCATTATATACCTACATGGAAATATAATGAACCCATTATTTTGTGCAATTAATATATGCTAATTTAAAAAAAGACTGGGTTTCTGAATGCAGTTACACAGTCAGGAACTAGGGTTAAGACTTCCACATATGAGTTTTCCAAGGCATAATTCACCCCATCTGTTATTTTACATGTGGAAGGGACATGAATCATTAGGGACAAATGGCAGACGTTGGGAGGCAGAATTCTAAGATGGTTTCCCCAAATTCCTGCCCCCTGGTGTATACACCTTGCAAAATCCACACCCCCCTTTAATGTGGGTGGTTCTGTAACTCTGATGGGAGAGCCACTCTGGTTGTATTACATTATATAAGCCTCCATCTTGGACTAGAGGGAGGAAGAGAGAGAGAGAGAGAGAGAGAGAGAGAGAGAGAGAGAGAGATCAAAAAAGATTGGAGAAAAGGACCCCATGACAAGGAGTGAGCGAAGAGCAGCCCCTCCTGATAGGTAGCAAGCAAGAAAGAAGGGGGGTCTCAGGTCCCTCAGTCTACAAATACAAGAGGCTGAATGCTATGGACAGCCACACGAGCTTAGAAGACGACCAGAGCTCTGGAACAACCAACATGGATGACGTTGGAACTGTAGACACACGAGACCCTGAGCAGAGGATCTGATTTAAGCCAGGCTTTATTTCTTTGTTTGTTTAGCGTGTGTGTGTGTGTGTGTGTGTGTGTGTGTGTGTGTGTGCGCGCGCGCATATGCATATGGCATGGTACCCATGTGGAAGACAGAGGATAACTTGCCAGAGTCATTTCTTTCCTTTCATGCGAGTCTGGGGACTAAACTGAGGTTGTGAGGCTTGGTGTTAAGTGCCTTAAATTGCTGAGTCAGCTCTCTGGCCTGTGTGTTGTTTTTTATGAACTGCTAAATCTATGGTGATACCTTATACAACATGTAAAAGCTAACATGCTATCCAAGATTTCTAACCTTGTATGCTGTGGACTGTCATCCAACCAGCTTCTGACTTCCAGCCAGCCAGCCAACATGCAAACATGGAAATATACAAAGAGTTTTTAAAATTGGTACTGGACCCATTGGGCTTCATATTTCTTAGCTTTCACTCGTTGGGCATCTCCAGGGTTTGTTTTCATGGTAGGAGCTGGTTTGTTACCCTAGCCTCATGGTCTCTGGACTTGTACTTGAAAATGATCACCCCTGATTGTAGGTGGTGAGTGAATTGGCATGAACAGCTGCAGTGAGGTGGTCAGGAGGCCACTGTAGAGGCCCAGAGGAGAGATGACAGCAATTTGCCTAAATGATAGAGAGGAGTCTGGAGAGAAGTGGATAGATTTGAGAAGAGGTAATAGACATCACCCTCAACCTCGGTACCCAGAGATACCCATTGTTAACACTACCAGTAGCCGGGCCAATGTGCTAGTGCATTTTCTTTCTGATTTCCCTCATTTTCTGCACATATGTGTTGTCGCATATTTTTACCGTATTTGGATATTATGTTTTAAATTTTATGTACTGAACTTTCACCTTATTTTGTTGTGCCCAATTATCTGGCTTATTAAATATCATTTAAAAACACTATTTGAAAAATATTTTATTTATTTAATTTTTTCTTTTCGTTTTCTTTTCTTTTTTATTTTTTTGCCTTTGAAGATAGGGTCTCCCTGTAACACCAGCTGGCCTGGGACTCAGTATGTAGACTAGGCTGACCTCAATCTCACAGAGATTCACCTGCTGCTGCCTCCCAACTGGGTGCGGGGCTTAAAAATGTGCACCACCACACCTGGCTTCATTTTTTAAAAGAGAATTTAAAAATGATAATTTAAATTATGTATATATGTGTGTGTGGTTATGTGTATTGAGTGCAAAATGCCCACAGAGGCCAGAGGCGTCAGATACCCTGGGAGCTGGAGTTATAGGTGGTTGTGAGCCACCTGACCTGGTTTCTGGGAACTGAGCTCAGGTCCTCTGGAAGAGCATCAAGTGCTTTTAACTGCTGAGCCATCTCTCTAGCCCCCAAACATTATTTTTAAAAATAAGCAAATGCCTTCTCCATTCTAAAATCTATGAATGGAAAATACCTAGAAGAATTTAGGGAAAAAATGAATCTAATGATGGAGAGTTGGGGGAGCACACATGTGCAGAGACCACTGACTCTCTTCTGAGATGTCATCTACGCCAAGCCTGTGGCTGAGAGGTGTGGTGAGACATCTGAGTATCAGTGGCTTGCCCCTGACCAAAGGACTCTCCACCAGCTGAACCTGTTGCTCATCGTCTTCAGCGGCCACCTTCTGCTATAACCTGTAGCATCTCATATCGGTCACCATATTTATTACAGCATAGCTTCTTGCTGGATCTTATTTGGGGAGGGTAAGGGTACATTTAAAAATGATAGTTTAGTGGGGAAACAAGACCAAGTTGGGTATTAGGAAATCTGCTAGTTGGTAAACACTTTCTCAGAGAAAAAGTTTATTAAGACAAAAGGTCAGCTATCCCTTGAGGACATACACTCTCCACTCAGGCCATGCAAACTTCCCTGGGGAATTTGCTGTCTGCTTCCTAGGAATCTTATAAAGATTATATGCAAACACATACACACAAGTGTGCATGCACGTGTGCATGTGTGCCCTTTCTGCTGTGCCTCTGTGTACCATGAATGCAGGGCAAGTTAACAGTGGTCAGGTTAGCAGAGACTTATCTTTGGTCTCCCCCACAGCTCTCACCTCTTACTTTGCATTCCCCAAACCCTTATCTGCACTCTTCACTTTTCTTTACCAGGGACAAAGCAGGGTTTCTTTCCCCCACACACTCTGAAGTTGTCAAATAATTTAAGCCAAGGTGTTTGTGGATAACAAAGGTGCTGTGGCTGATAAGAGAAGTGTTAGCTGAGATGTTTAACACTCTCAGAAATATCTGCATTTTAGTGGGGGTCTGTTGAGCAGAGAGAGAAGCTTACTGAGCCTCACCGAAAGAAGTCACATGACAGGACAGCTTTGGAGGACTGACATTTGGAGGCTGAGTGCTGGACATAGTTTCAAGTTGCTAGCCTTTGCAGAAGTGGCCCCATCTACCAGCAGTGTCCCTTTCAGATAAATGCTGAGCTGCTACTAGGTGGCAGTTAGATTCTCATAGGACCAGTTGGCCCTGCCCCTGACCTGCTCCCTTCCCTCTTTCTTCCTGGTCTTTCCTCAAGATAGTGGGTAGAACAGTGAGGTTGGGAGGTGGGCGACTGCTGGTTTCACCCCAAACTTGAAGACATGGTATTAGAATTTCATTTCCTTTTCTTGGTACCATGTAGGTATATGAAAAACAGTTTTCTTATAAACATTGATTGGAGGCTGGAGATGTAGGTCCATTGGTAAAGTATTGACTTAATATGCACAAGGCCTTGGGTTCTAGTCCCAACACTTCATAAACTGGGAGTGGTGGTACAGGCCTATAATCCTTACACTGGGGTGGTAGAGGTAGGGAGATCAGAAGTTCAAGGTGATTCTTGGCTACATAATGAGTTCAAGGATGAGCTCCGTGAGACTCTATCTCCAAAAACCCACCCGACCCCACCC
>NW_008332653.1:743871-775650 GCF_000622305.1 Nannospalax galili | reverse complement strand
CCCAACCCACCCCAACCCAACCCAACCCAACCCACAGTAATGGCAAAAACACTAACTTGAAATTAACTGCTAAATAAGTTGAGCTATTAATGCCTCTTATGCCCTGTTGAATATTAATTTCCAAACAGATGAACATACAATTTAGCATCATGAAATCAAGGTTGACCTTATACCTTTTCTCTGTCTTTCTGGTATAAGGTCCTAAGTATCTTTTCAAGGGAGGAACTTCCTTCTTTGTTGAGGTTTTTGTTTTTCAGGCTATCCTTTTGTTCTTGTGTCTGTTTTCTTTCCATGTTTAATACTTTCCCTAGATTTGGTATTATTATTTCTCACCCTCCTAATGGTTTATGTTACTATTTCTATGTTTAAAATAAGTATCTATGCATGGTTGCTATATCCTATATTTTTATAATAAAGCATCTTTTAAAAATTCTTTTTGGTATTTAACATTGTAAATGGTTAGGCACAAGAAGGAATTAGTTTTTCTCGTGCTGTGACCCCAGTACCTGAAACATGATGGACACTAGTGAGTATGCATGGAGTAATTGCTTATTTGAATGATAGGTGGTGACTTCTAGAAAATTAGAAATCACATATTTACATGCCATAATAATAGGTAACTTTATATACATTCATAACTTAAAAAATACAGATCATGAAATCTATGCATGTCACACATAGAATTAGGAGACAGAACAAACTGGAATCAAATTTGTCTTGACCTTGGGATAGTAATGCAGTCACTAGAAACCTGAGTTTTCTCTTCTGGAAAGGGACTAAGTCCAGTGGTTCCCTCGTAGCGGTGTGTGGACTGTAGGGGATTGCATGCTTCAGCCAGGGACTGTCTACGGAGTCTAGGATGCGCAGTTCTCATTCCAGGCGGAATATATCTGACGTGGGCTTTGATGGCCCTCATCCTTCCCTAATGATTTTCTCTTAATGTCTGGATCCTACAGTGATATTTTGAAGTGTAACTTCCTAGCACAGAATGTTCCTTAGTGTAGACAGCTGAGAATGAAATAGTCACTCTTCCATGAATTAGGATTTGTTTTCAGAAAAATTTAAAATTTAATTCTACAACAAGAAATATATGTTACTGTCAAAAACTTAAACACGTTCTAAGTGTCACCAATTTTACTACATAGGCAATCATATTTCTCTCAAAATAAGCATTGTTCCTGTTCTACATTTAGGGAAACGGAGTCCAGAGAGATCAAGCTGCTTTTTCAAGGTCTCTTCTAATAGGCAGAAGAGCTAAGGATCCCAGATGTGTTTGACTCCCAAAGTTGGGGTTAAGCACACTGTGCACCTCTCTGTGATGGGAAGAACACGTCCATTTGTCTACTTTGGTGGAAAAATTAGAAACAAGATCCTTGTTATCATTTCCTTGGTGAGACAAAGGTAAATCATTCATTTTTGCCTGTTTATGAAATTCTTTTCCATTTCTACTGTTAGGAATGTGTGCTGCCACTTAGTAGCTGGGCAACATGGGATAACTTTCATACCTCTTCTAAACTTCAGCATTTTTCTCTATGAGACGAAAAGGGCAACTCTTGCCTCTCTAGAGGTTGTTACATTTGCTCCTTTGTGAAGCTTCATGGTGCTCAGGTATCCTGGCTATTAGCAGCCTGGTGATGTCTGGACCAGCCTCCTCTTTCATGTACCTATGGATATGAATGTTGACTAAGGGGTTCCTCAAAGCTTTCCTTTATAGATTTTTATTTGATTCTACGTGTGTGTGTGTGTGTATGTGTGTATGTGTGTGTGTGTATCTTCACACATGGAAGTCAGAGGTCAATTTGTGGGAGTCAGTTCTTTCCTTCCACTATGTGGGTTCCAGGAATCAAACTCAGGTTATTAGGTTTGGCAGTAAGAGCTTTTACCCATTGAACCATTTCAACATCCCTTTTAAATAATTTTAATCAGCTAGTTTCCACTCTACCTCCAGTCCTCACCCCAAGCCTCACCCCCTCAGACTATCTTTTACTCAACTCTCAGATCAGTTAAGTAGCTGCTTTCCCATGTGCGTGGTTAGTATTTTGCCACCACTTTCCCATTTTCAGTCAGGCAAGTGCTTAAGGAGGCCCCAGGTCCCCAGAGTGTTACACTTTAAAAGTCTATCTTCTTGGGACTGGAGGAGATGGCTCAGCAGTTAAGAACACTGCCTATTCTTGCAGAAGACCTGGGTTCGAATCCCAGCACTCATATGGCAGCTAACAACTGTCCGTAACTCCCCTTCCAGGGGATCCAATACCCTCTTCTGTCCTCTGAGGGCACTGCATAACCCAGGTGCACTTAGATACATGCAGGCAATACACACTCATACACATAAAATAAAAATAAAATATTTTTTTCAAGCCTATCCTCTAGTGTTTTCTTACTTAAAGCTTCCTGTTTTGTTGCAGTCTTATTTTTCTGGGAAGGATAGCTGATAACATAACACTAACGGGGAACAGCGGTTTATGATCTTGGCAGGTGTGTCCTAGAACAAGATATGTCAGTACTGTCAGAAAGGCCCCTACCAGGACGGCCTTGCTCCTGCTTCTTAACGGGTCTAGTGTTCAAATGTCCATTTGGAACTGAAAGCATCAAAACACATTCACTCCATCGAGAAGGAAGGTCTCATGCTACTATACTCTATTCCCTGAGGAGTGTCTATGTGCCAGGTACTCGGTAGGACTGTGGGTCTAACAAGAGCAAAGCAGTAGGGTTACTGAGAACAGCAGACTCATGTGAATACCACAGAGGTGGAGTGAAAGCTAAAGAGGGAGGACAGTCTCTAGAGCACCCCAAAACACATATTAGTGATAGTTGGAGGTAATTAAGATTAGAAGACATCATGAGGGTGAGGCCCTATGATGACGATAGTAGCTTATAAGAAGAGGTAGCACTCTTGCTGTCTCACCATTGACACCTTCCACCGCATTATGATCCAACAAGAAGCTACAACTAGATGCTGAGCCGATGCCTGTGCATGCTCTTGGGCTTCCCAGCCTCATAATCATAAGACAAACAAACTTTTCTTCTTCATAAATTACCTGGTGTCAGATATTCAGTTTTCCCAATAGAAAATGAACTAAGGTAGTAGCCTATGTATTTCTTTTATGAGGATGAGATAAGGCATTGCATATGTTATCTTAGCATGATTCCAACAAGTGGCAAAGTCCTATTATTAGGTTTCTGTTCTAGCTTGTTTCTTCATTGCTGTGACAAAATACTCTGACCAAAACCAACTTGGAGAGGAAAGCGTTTATTTTATTTTACATCTCCAGGGTCACAGTTCATCGGAGAGTCCAAGGTAGGAACTCAGGGCAGAAACCTGGAGGCAGGAGCTGGAGCACAGGCCATGGAGGAACACTGCTTACTGGCTTGCTCCCCTGGCCCCTGCTCAGCCTACTTTCTTATGCAACACAGGTCCACCTGCCCAGGGGCGGCACCACCCACAGTGGGCTGGGCTCTTCCACATCACTTAACACAGACATGGCCACAGGCCAGCCCAATAGAGGAAATTCCCCAGTTGAGGCTCCCTGAACCCAGGTGTGTCAAGTTGACGCTAAAGCTATCCAGCACGGTTTTTATTAAGGAAACATTGAAAAATAAAGTATCTATGTGTATCTCTCCTTTCCATTCTCATTGCTGAAAGCTCAGTTCGGACTGTTACTCCCCCTGGACTAGTCTAGGTTTCCAACTGGACTCCTTGTCTCTAGTCCCTTCCCCAAATGAGTACTCACACACAGCTACCAAGTAATTCTAAAAATGTGACCTAACTACAGACTCTTCCACAGACTCCATACTCCAGCATTCAGATGTCTCCATTACAGCTTCTCTGCCTTCTAGTTGGATCCCCTTGTAGATTCCTAAGCATCCAGGCTACACGATCGTCAGCTGCATTTCCAACACGCCCTGTGCCTTTTCATTTGTGGGTCTTGATTTAAAGTCTTTCCTTCTAATTGGACTGTTATCCTACTCACTATTTTTCAATGCTTTACTTAAAATTCATTCCTCCTGTTAAGCTTCTCTGACCTCTTTAGTGGGATGAGTTCTCTCCTATCACTGACTCTCAGTACCTTATTTAGCATCTGTTCTTCCTGTGGCCCTTAACACAATCTTTCACTCCCTCGTAGAGACATTCTACTGCCTTATTCTCCTCTTCTGTGACGCCACATATAAGTCTATATATATCATTGTTGAGGTCGATAACCTGACTTTAGGATATTCAACTTTGCACCTCAGGTTTCTTTTTCAGAAAGACCTCCTTAGGCTGGTGAAGAAAAGTTACAGCGGAGTGTGAAGGCAACACTTCCTTCCCCAGCCCACTGGAGCCCCCTTCTGCCTGCCCCCTGCAGCAATGTCCTTCCCGCTTCTCACCTGCCCCCCTGCACTGAGGAGCTCAGGGCTTTGAGATGTTCCTCCTTCCTCCCCTCCCACGGTCCTTTTTCTCCCTAATCCTGGCAGTCTGTCAACTTTCCCTTCTTGCTGGGATTCTTTTGCTTTTTCATCCGCCTTTTTCCTCTTTGCTTGACCTTCCCCTACACCATCTAATGCTATAAAAGATTTTGAGTTTAGGGTTGGACTGAAGATAGAAGCAGAGAATCAGAACACATTTGGATGGTGAAAGGCTGAGCCCCTGGGCTAAGCAGCGAGCCCCTCATGCCTTCTTCCCCCAGTGGCACCAGTTTTCTGACTTCTGAGAATATGGCTACCTTGCTGCCTTCCTCGCTGGTTGTGAGCTATTTACAGGTAGGTAGCAGCCCCTCTTTGCCCCATATGTATGGGATTCTTTATCCACAGAGACCTATGGAATGCAAAGTACTTTCTTTTCCACTTGCAGAACCAACAGCTGAGAGTCAGGGATTCTGCATGCCTTCCCTCTGGTTTCTCACCTCTAGGTCCCTCTGTCTCACAAGTGCACTAGATAAGCACGCTATCATATGACTGAGGGTGCCCCAGGGAGGTGCAATTTAATCTTCAACCTGTTTCTCCAAGAAGATTGCTTTTCTGGAGCACATTTTTGGGACAGCATAAATGTTTTAGATCTGGTCATCCAGCTGCCCGGAGCCTGTATGGGGCCTGCCTTCCATTAACGCATCCCCTCGTCTTTGTAAATCTGTTTTGTTTCCTCTAGGCACACCAGAAGCTTCTCCCTCATCAGCATTAGTCTTCTTGCCCAGTTTACCCCAAATCACCCTTGTGTTTTAAGGACCATTGCTCTGGGCACAGAGATGGCTTACATGGGCACAGTCAGGTATTCAGCCAATGCTGGTCCATCACAACCAGTACCCTGGGAACTCCAATACTCTTGAACAACCAAGTTCTCTGCTTGTGAGATTGAATTTTGTTTCTGGTGCAATCATTTTCAGGAGCTACTTTTTAGAACAGTTGATTTTAAAAATATTATTTATTTTTAAAAATATTTTATTATTTTAAGTTTTTAATTTTATGTGTATGCATGTATTGCCTGCATGTAGGTAAGTGCACCTGTGTTGTGCAATGCCCACAGAGAACAGAAGAGGCTGTCGGATCCCCTGGAACTGGAGTTACGGACAGTTGTTAGCTGCCATGTGGGTGCTGGGATTCGAACCTGGGCCTTCTGCAAGAACATCCAGTGCTCTTAACTGCCAAGGCATCTCTCCAGCCCCATTTATAGAATATTTTAAATGCATATGAGAGCTGAGGAGATGACTCTGTGGGTAAAGAACTTGCTGTGAAGCCTGATCACCCGAGTTCAGATCCCTAGAACCTATGTAAAAACTGGATGAGGTAGCATAAGTGTCTGTAATCCCAGCACACCTACAGGAAATGGGGAACTGAGACAGGCGATGCTCGAGAAGTTTGGGGGGTTAGCTAGCCTGGCTTATACAGCAGCAAAGAGACCCTGTTTCAAACAAGGTGAAAAGCAAGGATCAGCCCTCAAAAGTTGTCCTCTGACCTCCTGATGTGCGCCCTGGGATTCAAATTCAGGGTAACTGGTCATGGTTAAGTTTAGTTTTCTTGTGAATATAAAATGTCTAGAGGTCTTGCTTTCTAGGGCAACCTTAGTACACAATGTCAGGGCTCTGGGGACAGCCAGCTAGTGTAATGACAATCTTCCCAGTGTGGTCAGTCAACTACAACTTCACCCAATATGGATGAATCTCACAAACAAAGTGTGTGTGAAGAATCCTGCTCTAAAAGAGAAGATACCATTCCTTTTTTATTTCTTTCTTTTTTGATTGTGTTCCTGAGTCTTCAACAGCTGTGCCAGCTCTCCAGTCCTATTTATTCATTTTTTAAAGTTCAAAAGCTAGATGTCAGGGTAGTGCTTACTTTGAAGAGGTAGTAATGATATAAAGGGGGTGAGGTGGGGCAAGGACACCAGATACCAGTAATGTATCTTGAATATATGTGTTTACTGTGTGAAATTTCACAAGGATCTCTGCACTTTCCCGTATATAGGTGTTACAGTAAATTAAAAGGTTTCAGAAGTGGTTTGTTGAGATTCTGGTTGTTGTGCTTGAGAGAGGACTGAGGTGAGACCATCATTATAATATTATGACATATGACATTATAACATTAATACAATACCAAAGCTAGGGATGTAGCTTAGTGGTGGAGCACTTGCCTGGCATGCACAAGGCCTTCGGTTTGATTCAGCCACTGTAAAAGGAAAAAAAAATGAAAGCAAAAGTATTTCCTCCAATGATATCAAAACAACACCAGCAACAAAATCCCCTGTTGCTAGGGGGAAATCATCCCCTTCAAAACTGAAGGTGCAAGTTCCTCCAACCCCAACACATGACTGTAGGTGTAGATCAAGCAATCAGTAAAAGTACTTGTAGAACACAAGAAACTCTAGGACTTATACTAGACATTTCTCATACCCTTGAATAATACATGTCTGAATCTTAGAATAAAGAGGAGGTGAGTTTGACACTGGCATTGGAAAGGCTAAAGCTGGAAGGTTCTGTTCTCCTTGGCATGGAGAGTGGCTCCATAGTTGGGTCTGATGAGTAGATGCCTCAAGCCTGGTCTTTGAAACTGTGGGGGAGGTGAGGATGCTTAAGGCAGCAGAGGATTCAGGCCCATGGTACAGTGCTGCGCGTCTAGCAGAAGAAGAGCGGTTAGCAGAGGGTCCTGCCATAGCTTTCTAGGCAGATGTTTCTGCATCCCCCGGGACTGTGTGACTTCCAAGCCTCTTCACCTGAATATACTTGATTGCACTTGATACCCTTCCTAAACCTTTCCCGGAGAAAGGTTTGTTAGTTCCATCCAACAACCTTAACTAGGACAAAAGCCCCTCAGCAAAAAAGATTTCAAATTCTGTCTTGCAATGCTTTACTCAAGTTTTATCACATGGCTTCTAAGTTCACTAGAGATTGCTTGGTATTAACTATGCTCCTGTCTCAAAAATACCAGCATTCTTGCAGGGAAATTAATCATTCATACTTTTATGTGTTGTTTTTCTTTTTTATATCTTCCCGAGATCAGTACATTAAGAAAATAGGAAGGAGGAGGGAGTTGGAAGAGTTCATCTCAGAGCTTAAAGCATTCAGGGAAGGGCAGGAATAAAATAAAGTAGCAAGGTGGGGAGCCGTGGGAAAGCAGAGACCCTCATGAGGTCACCGGATTCAGATCAGGTAGAGAAAGGAGGGAGTCATGGGATAGGGCAGGGCCGAGAGCAATGTGTCAAGACTGGCGTAGATAGATTTTTGCCATTTTGCTTTAGGCTGGTCTTTTGCACATGCATATTTTTGTTCTCTGTTAGGGTGGTAATTGGGAGCCCTTGGCCTCTTTGGGTTCTGGGAGTGATTACAGGTGATTTATCATGTTATTGCGGTTCCCAGTTCATGTCACCGACACCATCAGGAGAAGCAGTGTGGGTTTAGGATCCACCCTGCCAGTCTAATCCTCATAAAACAACAGGCGCTCACTCAGAACCAGTAATGCCAGACTAAGCTCATTTCCTTTGTTGATGGGGTTACTAGGTTGGTGGGATTCAGCGGGGTATAGACTCAATGAGCCTAGTACAGTTAAGCAGATTTATAATTGGTTGAACAATCCCATGCAAAGGTTGATGATTAATGAATCTGTGTCAACTTTCAGGGAAGTCTCTAGGTATTTGCTGCAGGTCCCAGTCAACATTTTTATTAATGACTTGGTTGGGTTCATAGAGCATGCTGATCAAATTTGTTGAAAGAGTTAGTGGCTATGTTGGATGACAAGACCAAGGATTTAGGAAGATCTCAGGAGACTGAAGTGATGTCCCAGAAATAACAAGATGGATTTAACAGGGATAAATGTGAAGTCTTTCACTTAGCCCTAAAACACCAGCTGTATGCGTAGAGGCTGGAGGTGGCTCGAAATCACATGAATGCAACTGAAGAAGAATTATTGTGAAGCAGAGGTGTGACGTGCCTGAGTGAGCACGGGACTGCTGTGGGGTTCTCAGCCATTGGAACACGCCTGCAAAGTGCAGCTCCTCCTGGCACTGACCCTGAAGAGCGACAGGGACAAAGTGGAACAGGCCCCAAGGTACAGGCCAGGCCCTGAAGGGTCTGACATCATTTTGTAGGAGGAATAACTGCTGAAGGATACCTAGCTTGGAGTGCAGAGGTCTTGAGGTCAGGCCACCTGTTTCTAATGATTTACAGGCTGGTCAAGTGGAAGGTGAATTGGATATATTTAACAGTCTCAAAGGAATAAAACTCACCACCGTGGATGGATGGTGGTTACAGTTTCCATCTGAGTTATAAAAGTTAGGAAACATTTCTAACAATTAAGGCAGCAAGAATGTTCAATGGTAAGTGCATAGGCTTAGAATTAGGCATTGGTTAGACTCTAAAACATGCCATTTAATAACCACACCTTTGGGGTAAGTTTGCCCTTTTCTTTGTATTAAGACTAAAATACTAAGACACCTAGCATTTGGTCTGATGTACATAGGGACTCAACAGATGATAGCTATTTTTACAATGGTTGTTGCTATAGCTGCTTAAGAGTTGAATGAATAGGCATTTGACCTATAGGCCAGAAATAAAGCAATCCATAATTTTAAAATAGTTTCTTTCCACTGAAGCAATCGGCTAAACTCTGAGTTAATCAGTTTCCATATATCCTTATGAATACTCTTTAATATAATGTAGGAATATTATATGATAATTCCATAATAAATATCAGAAACCATTTTAATATATTGACATGAGAAAATTATATAATTAATATTCCAGGAACATTGAGTGGGAAGCAATTAATTCTGACAGAAGGATTAAGAAAGGGTTCTTGGAGAAAGTGGCATTTGAGCTGGGCCTTAAAGGATGAGTGAGACTTTAATTGATGGGAGTGGGGTGGGGGCAAGGCCTTCCAGTCTGGGGAATGGCTTGAACAAAGGCACAGAAGTAATTAGCAGAGATAATGAACCATCTTCCCAGGGCTAACTCTGCCCTTTTTCCTCTCGATGCCTTCATCATCGTCATCACTGATGATCGAATGCTAGTGTGAAATAGCATAGCAGGAGACATTTGCTTTTGGCGAACAGTGGCCATTGTCCGCCTGCCAAGGTTACTTTTTGTCTTATTCAAAATGATGAAATGCCTACAACGTGAGTGCAGATTCTTGAGTGCTGAGGCAGGTGACCCCGGGACTCGGGGGTGGGGGTTGGGGGGAATCAGCCTGACAGAGCAGGAGGAGTTGGGAGCCTTCTCCACCTTCTGGGAGTGGCTTTGTAGGCTTTGTAACGACCTTTTCTGGCTGGATTAAGTTCACTGACTGGGAAAGGGTCTGAGGATGGGAGTCAATCAACACCCGGGCCTGTTTTAATTCAGTTCTTGTACAGCGGATAAGCCCCCAGAAGATGAGAGGGGGCCAATGGCAAGTCACCCAGAAAGGAAGACCCAAGTCTACCATGACTTTTTTCCTCCAAGGATGGATGGAAAGAACACCCTCTGCCATCTGTCCTGCTCCAGATCACTGCAGGCAGAGAACTGCTTGGAGCGGTCTTAGCCCAAATTTAGCACAACTGACCTATTGGTGACTAAGGGGGAACCACACCAGGTTAGTATGATTCCAGAATTTAAATATTGATGTTGATATAGATGTCTCATTTAGGGCTTAGCACTCAGCAGTCGCTTATTTTCAGTGCTTTAGCCTGTTGTGAGTCTCTTCATTAGCTATTGCCCACTGCAGAAAGAAGCTTCTCTGGCTGACTGGCCAAGGTTGAGAGCAGTACTAATCCAAGGGTATAAATATACATATTTAGAAGACAGTCTGACAACATGCACTTAGAAAAATGACAGTAGTAGATTCCTCCATTAAGGCCTATGACTTCCTGAGTCAACGGATTTTTACCATGTTTACAGTCCCAGACATGAATTCAAGATTTTCTTTAATTAAGAATTGGGATGGTATTTTCTCAGTGGTAGAGTGTTTACCTAGTATGTGCAAGGTCATAAGTTCAACCCCCAGCACCACCACACACGCACAAAAAGTAACAGTAGTCCATAGTTACTGAGCACTCACTATGTTTTAGGCCCAGTACTGAACCCTTTGTGTGTGTGTGTGTGTGTGTGTGTGTGTGTGTGTGTAAATATATGAGGGGCCAGAGTATAGTGTGCAGAGGCAAGGGATGACCTACCCTTCAGACTAATTGATGCTAACTGACATATATCTCTCATATAATTTTATCCGCTGAGTTAATTATAATAAAGATGGCAGGTATTGTAGCTTGATGAAAGTGAGAGGAACATTGCCAATGTTAGTAAAAGAAGGTGCAAGAAAGAAAAAAGAATTTGAGACACATTTTGCTAAATTCATCATTTTGTCAAGGGTTGACCTTGACTATAGATAAGACATCAGGCAACTGGGGAGAAATTGAGAATGGAGCCAGATGAGACAGGTACCACTGTGCTTCTCAGCCTAGTCAAGTTGGCACCAGTCCATCTGAGGAAGCGAAGTGCTGAGAATGTGCTTGCATTGGGGGTGGGCCCTGTGAAGGATGGCGTTAACCACAGGGAAGCAATGCTATGGGTCACCCAGGCTGGATTTCAATGTCAAAGAAGCAATTAATCATGGCTTTTGCTCAGTGAATGCCTTCTAGCTGAGATATTTCTTAAAATACGTAGTCCTTGCCTTCAAGCAGCTTGTGTCTGATATGGTAGGAAGGTGAGGGAGAAGGGAATGGCAATGCCCAGTCTTTGTGCTTTGGCTAAAGGATGTAAGACATGAGATAAAATGAGCCACAGCATCAGACCACGAGGAGCAAAGTAATAGAGGAGTTTGACTTGTTTCTCAGCCTTGCCATCTGTTTGTGTTTCTATTTTTGGAGGGTTTTCTCTCTTCATTCCCATCACTCGACCGCACTGACCATTTTCCAGGCAGTTCAGCTTAACAACGCTCAGTTTGTGTGTCACAGGATCTGTGGTTCTGAAGCAACAACAGCACATGCGACCAAGGGCCAAAATGTTCCAGACTTCTTTGCAAAGCAGTGTCAGCCCATGACTTACTGGGTCAGAGTCTTATCAGCAACTGATTCTGTCAGCCCTTAGTGGTCACTGATGAAGAAGTGTGTTTGTGGTGACTGTGCTGTTTCCAAGCAGTCCCAATGTCAAATAATCAAGGAGGGTTTTGATGCGTTTGCTTTGTTTTGATATAAACACATTCTTTAAAAAGTTCTTTTTGGGGCTGGAGAGATGGCTCAGTAGTTGAGAGCACTGGCTGCTCTTGCAGATGACTTGGGTTTGATTCCCAGCACCCACATGGAGGATAACAACTGTGGTGATTTGAATGAAAATGTCCCCCATAGGCTCCAAGTGTTCGGATATTTTGTTCCCAGATGATGATGCTGTTTTGGGAGGTCTTAGAAGGTGTGGCTATCCTGGAGGAAGCACATCACTGGGGGCAGGCTTAGAGAGTTCTTAAGCCTTGCCAGATCTCCAGTTGCTCTCTTGCTTCCTGTGCCTGCATGATGATATGAGAGCTTATCTTCTGCTGCTCCTGGTCCAGCCACCTCCAGCCACCATGCCTCCCTGCCATGATGGACTATAATTCCTCTGGAACCGTAAGCTCAAATAAACTCTTCTTTCTCTAAGTTGCTTGGGTCAGTGTTTCTATCACAGCAACAGAAAAGTGATTAATACAACAACCATCTGTAACTCCAGTTCCAGGGAATCCAAAGCTGTCTTCTGACCTCTGTGGGCATTGCACAACACGAGTGCACTTACATACATGTAGGCAATACACTTATACACGTGAAATTAAAAAAATAAAGTATTTAAAATTCTTTTTATGCATAATTGAATATAGCATAATTATTTTGCCTTTGAAACATGTGTCACACATTAACATATCTGAAAAAACATTCAGCCAGTCATCCAAGGGAATAAGCAGTGAGACCATGGATTCTAGTGTTTGGTTCTGGAAAATGTGGTTATAGGATAGTTAGGAAATCAAAGTCTTTCTGTTGCATCTATAAGAGCAGCGTCAGCTAGTCAGGCTAGGAGGTCAGAAGTGTGACCTGGGAGTTTGGGTAGGGTAACTCCCCAAAGGAAGCTGTGGAGTTACTGGTGGCTAGGAGAAGTTGGAAAGAGAGTTGATTTCCGTGGAGCTTCTCTCTTGAGCCCAGTCTGGCCCAGTGCTGCGCTCATGACTTCATTTGATCTTTGCAGCTATTCCCTGAGGTGGGCATTAAACAGTTTACAGATAAGGACACTGAGGCCTTGAAAAGATGAACTAATGAATTCCTTAAGTTAAAATAAATGTATACAAAGTATACCCATTAAGGAAATAAGCAAGGAAATGGCAGCTGGCTTAGAAGGGAGGAGACCGCCTTCTCTGTTCCTACCACAGCTCTGCCCTTCCCCCAGTAAATCCATAGGTGCTGTGTCATTGGGTTTCATGGCAGCTTTAGAGGCGAGGCGAGCTTTTATTTGCAATCTTCACACAGCAGAGCGTGAGCTTTAGATCTTCCCGTATCTTACATGTGAGTTATTTGGGATAACTCTCTGGACTTGGCAGGATAAATCTTTCCTAGAAGCTTCTGCTTTGACTCAAGAGAAACAAAATAAAGCTTTCAGAGTATCATTGTATATTACCCACATTGTTTCAAAGGAATCCCAAGTGGAGGATGCAATATATTGTTTTAATTACAAAAGGATAATAGCCTAAAGTAAAGGAGTTTTACCAAGAAGAAATGAGTCTCACATAATGAGCAATAAAAGCAACTGCAATTACTATTATTGCTTTTATTCAGGCCAGACCTCAGTAAGACTGGGATAGAGGCCAACTTTCATTTGAACTCCATTCTTCCCCGCCCCACACATTCTGTTCTCTGCTTATCACTTCTTTCCTCCCTTTTCATAATTTCACCCCCCTTGAGAAGTCTAGTCCTTTCCACAAGACAAAAGCCTGGGTTAACGCATTTGTACACACAACTAATGGAAATGGAATATTTTTCCCAGAGGTATTTACATTCCACTACTTTGGCCCAGAGAGGGCCATACTTAATTCACAGGAACAAGTCTCCGGTTGTGGAAATGCAGGCATGAGTCAGGGAGAATTTCAAGAGACTTTTAAGAAGAGAATATGCTAAGTGGAGAAGTGGAGGGGAATTTTCATCTTCTCACTTCTTTATTTTAATTTTTATTTGTTATTACTGTTGTTATGTTGTTGTGTGCATGGGTTGTGTGTGTATGGTGCATGTCTGAAGGTTAGAGAAAAACTCAGTTCTCTCCTTCCGTCTTTATGTGAGTTCCGAGGATCGAACTCAGCTCCCCAGGCTTATGCAGCAAGCACCTTTACCTTTTGAGCCACTTCTCTGGCCTCTTCTCACTTATTTTCATTGTAAAAGGCATGGGCTAAAATAAAACTGGTTTTTTTTTTTTTTTTTGTCTTTTTGAAGCAGGGTCTCCTTGTAGTTCAGCTGTCCTGGAGCTCACTATGTAGACCAGGCTGGCCTTGAACTCACAGAGATCCGCCTGCCTCTGCCTCCCAAGTGCTGGGACTACAGGCATGCGCCACCACATCCAGCTTAAAATAATACATTTTAATAGGATGAAATTAGTTCCCCATTTCTCTATATCATAGTTATGGTTGAAAGTTGTTACTTCAATTGTTGGAGACGGAAATTCATAAAACTGTGGTGACACAAAAGAATCAAACATGATCATTGTTGTCAGTGAGATGGAGATGATTCTCCTCCATGATGAAATAGATTAATGGGGCTGGTGAGATGGCTCAGTGAATAAGGGTGCTTGCTGCCAAGCTTGAGGACCTGAGTTCAATCCTTGGGATCCACATGGTGGAGGGAGGGAGCTGACTCCCAAGGTTGTCTTCTGATCGCCACAATGCACACACACACAAAACAAATAAATGCAGTGTTAAAGAAAAGAAATAGGTTGTTAATCTAAGAGAATGCATTATCAGGCATTATTAGACTGCCATTATGTTTTAGGTCCCCTTTTAGTCCTGAATGCTAATTTCTCATTCCCATTTACTCCATAATCATTGCTCAAGAGTACAGGTCAGAACCCAGGAACCCTGTTGTCTCAGGAGGGAAAGTCAGACACCATGGTCTTGCTTTGCCAGAACAGCCGCAGCCATGACCTCTGGAGGTTATTTAGATCAACCCCAAAGGTCCTGAGAACCAAAAACCTTTCATACCATGTAGGTACAGCGGAAGTGACGAAATCCTCCCACATCACCCTGCAAGGGAAAAGGGGAGAAAAAAACACAACCAAGATTTCCAGCTGTTTATTTCCCAAGATGTAAAACAATCATAAATAAAAACATTTATCTGTAGAGCATATTGTCAAGCTTTGTAGAAAGGCAGTATTGACAGTCAAAACAAACATAAACTATGTACCGGAGGAGCTATGCATTGAAACTGAAATCAGTCTGGGTGATTCAGCGGATATAAACATGGTTTCCTGAAACAACAGGGTTGTTTTCGTTAGTTTAGAGCTGAGTTTCTCAAAATATGGTTCCTGGACCACAATCATGGAAGTCACCTGGGAGCTAGACAAAAGCGTAGATGCTCAGGTTGAGGATGAGCTAGGTTGCTTTCAACTACAAATTACAGAAACTCAGAGTGGTTACAGAAACTGGTCCATTCAGAAGCTCATGACTGCTTCCTAGACCCATACTTCCTGTTTTTTCTCCCTAGATCTATCCTTCCTGGTTTTTCTCCCTTATCCCACTTAGTCCTCAGTTCCCTTGTGTCTGGAAGATGGCTTCCGTATCTTCCAAATTGCAACTACAGTGATGCCCAGTAGAAAGGCCCTTTTTATACAAGTGATGAACATTTTGTAGAAGACTCTCTGCCAGGCTTGGCTTCATGGATATCCAAGGTTCTGTGCAGCAGCACGTAGGCCCTTGTGTTCAGAGTCTGGCTGCAGTTTAATGTCTCCTGTCATCTTGACATTCACAGTAATCTTATCTTTGAACTTGTGTTTAATACTTGAAGTCTGATAAGATAATGGATCAGGTAGGTGATCTGAGGAGATGCCCTTCCCTGCCATGCTGTTCACTTCACAGCTTTACAATGCCCCGTGAATGTTCACAGAGTATGCACTGTTTAGCCAGACTCAAAGTGAGTACAAGATGTAGGGGAAGAAAAAGACGTCCCTTTGCACCTCATAGTCCTTCCTGAGAGGCACTTTTGCAACAAAGAGCAGATTAACAAAGAAAAAAAAAGAGTTTAAGCTTGTATACCCCATATATATATATATATATGGGAAATATGGGAGATAGTCAGAGAAACGAGGTGGCGATGACTCAGGTTTAAACATCACTTATTATCCAGGTATGGTGGTTAGTTGATTTGGCAACTTGATGCAACCTAGCATCATCTGGGAAGAGGGTCTCAGTAAAGAATTGCCTTTTACCATTTATATCACACTCCTTCCCCCAGGGTCACAAATCATCACCAGAAAAGGGGTAGAAAGATTAGGAGAGCCAGAAGTAGTGAATGTCTGCAGTAAAACAGTATTTGCCAGATATGACAGGGCCACTGTACATGTGAACCCACAGCTGCTGTGACTGCATGCACAAATCACATACAAGATCCAGCCAGACAAAATTCCAGCATGGATCGGGGAGGGGCTCATGAGGTTCCACCCCTAGCTGAGGAGCTGTTGAACATTAATGACTGCTGGGGGAGGCAGAGCCAGTTTTCTGCAGTGGTGTGGTGAGTGGCCTAGGAGGCCACCTATGCTCCAGTGGATAGTTCTACACCCGTGCACTAAGTAGACTCAGTGGGCTTAAAAAAAGCACACATGAGCGGGGGGTGGTGGCACATGCCTGTAGTCCCAGCACTCAGGAGGCAGAGGCAGGCAGATCTCTGTGAGTTCAAGTCCAGCCTGGTCTACATAGTGAATTCCAGGACAGCTGGGGCTACAGGGAGAAAAAAAAACAAAAACAAAAAACACACATGAAGCTGGGAGGAAAAGGTGGGGGTGGGGGGAGAGGGGGAGAATTGGAGGGGATGGAATGGAGGGCTGCTTTGATCAAAGCATATTTTGTGCATGTATGAAATTCTCAGGCAATGAGGCCATTTTTTCAGGATGGCATATTCTGATCTCACAGAAGAGTTTCTCTTTGTATTTTACTTAAGAACATTTTAGGGATGATGCACATTTTATGAAAGGCATTCATGCTTTAAAGGTTAGGATTAGTAAGACACAACATCTAAAGTTAAAGAGACACTAGAATTGCAGAGAGGCCTGTTCATGCTGGGGTGGACTAACCTACCAGGCTTCCTCCAGACCTAGAGAGCAGAATCTCAGACAGTTTAGTGTATGTTCCTATAAAGGATAATTTTTTTCTATTAAACCATAACTCTATCAGACTCACTATACATTTTAGTTAATGTACCAGTCAACTCATTGACCCTCTTCAGCTCTACAGTTCTGCTATCTGCATTACTTTCCTCTCTTTCTCTTTCCTTCCCTCCTTCCCTCCTTCCTTCCTTCCCTCCCTCCCTCCCTCCCTCCCTCCCTTCCTTCCTTCCTTCCTTCCTTCCTTCCTTCCTTCCTTCCTTCCTTCCTTCCTTATTGGATTTATTTATTTTTATTTTATGTGTGTGTTTTGTCTGCATATATGTAAGTGCAGCACCTATGTATGCAATGCTCCCAGAGGTCAGAAGAGGGCTTCTGATCCCTTGGAACTGGAGTTATAGATGGTTGTTAGCTGCCATGGAGGTGCGGGGAACCAAACACAAGTCTTGTGCAAGAGCAGTCAGTGCTCTTAACTGCTGAGCCATCTCTCTAGTCTCTTCCTCTTCCTCCCCCTCCCCCCTCCCTTGTCTCCCATCCTTCTCCCCTTTCTTCTTCCCCTCCTCCTTCCCACTTCCCCCTCCCTCCTCCTTCTTCTTCTTGACAAGGTCTAACGTATCCCAGGATGGCCTTGAACTTGCTATGTATCTGAGGATGGTGTTGAACTTCTGATCTTCATGCTTCTACTTCCTGAGTGCTGAGATTACAGGCATGCATCATCATCTCTTTTTTGATGCACTGGGGATCGATCCTAGAACTTCTTGCAAGCACTCTGTCAACCGAGCTACATCCCCAGTCCTTGAACTCTTTCTTACCGCTCTTTTTGCTAGAAATAAAAAAAAAAATCTGCAAAACCATAATAATAAGCACAATTTAAGATCTGAGGATGGACTTTATGGGACGGTATCAATGGTTTTGCTACACAGATGAGGCCCAGAGCAGGAAAGTATGTCAGAGCAGGAAATGATGTGAGGATACATACTGCAAGTCAGCAGCAGAATCCAGGCTGAAGGTCAAGTCTCTCCTGTTACCTTTGGCTGCATGTCCAGCATCCACAGGTCATTCAGCCTGTGTCCCTTCTCCACTTTCCTTTCCTACAAGCCTGTGGATCAACTTACCTCAGTAAATGCCAGTCAGTACAGGGTGACTTGATTGGCTTCCTTAGTCTCTGTTTCTTGTCCTTCCTTTAACATTTGAAATCCCCAAGTCATCAGCAAACCTTCCTTGGCCTGTTCCTTTCACTCCTTTGCATTTAATATCACCATCTGAAGCCCTCATTTACACCTGCTATTCCTAGAACATTAGTGAAGCAGGATGAAAAAAACATCTTAATAGGCCAGGAATTACTGATAGAAGGAAACCATATTTAGGGAAGATTCCTTGATGGACAATTGGGGTTAGAAGGTAGAGCTCCTACTTTGGCCGGAAAAAAGGAAAGCACAGCGATTGGCAAGCTGTTCTGCATAGGAAATGAACAGCACTCAGGAAACTGAGGTAGGGGGATCACCACAAGTTTGAGGCCAGCCTGGGCTACATAGTGAGTTCTAGGCTTGTCTGTGCTACAGAGTGATGCCCTGTCTAAAACAGAACAGAACACAACACAACACAACACAAACGAACAAACAGAAAAACAAAGAACGAGCAGAAATTTGGCATGTGGGAAGGAAGGGTTAGAGAAGAGGGGTAAAGACGGGACTGAATCAAAACAGAAAAAAGAACACTGGAGTCTGAAATGTGAAAAATGACTCTTACAACACGAGCTTTTATTACTAAGTGAGCAAGGTGAATGCATTTTCCTCAAAACACAGCACGGTCCTTTATTAGATGTGTGTGTGCGTGTGTGTGTGTGTGGTGTCTGTGTCTTGAGTGCACACGCATGTGCACATAGGGAGGGCTGTGTGTCTCTGTGTGTGTGTGTGTCTGTGTGTCTGTGTGTCTGTGTGTGTGTGTCTGTGTGTGCCTGTGTGTCTGTGTGTGTCTGTGTGTGTGTGTGTGTCTGTGTGTATGTGTCTGTGTGTGTGTGTGTGTGTGTGTGTCTGTGTGTCTGTGTGTGTGTGTTTGTAAGAGAAGGAAAGGGACTAACGTTCATGGGATTGTAACCCAAGAGCTGGGTTAAGAAGAGGGGCCATGTTCCCTGTAAGGTAAGACACTGGTCCATTGAGCTAATTCCAGAACCAGGGAGACCACAGAAATGTGACTGCTTGGAGTGAGGGCAGGCAGCCTGGGGAGGGCTGAACCTTCCACAGGATGTGGACTGGAGCTCCAGGCCAATCTTATCTGGATCTCAAGTGGCAGGGGCTCTCCAGCTGACCTTCGGGTTGTGTCAGATTTTATTTTATTTATAGTATCGAACCCCTTTCCTTAATTCACTGTACTCTGGCCTCACCCCAGGAAGCCAGGATCCCTCAGTTCAGAATCTCTTTGCTCCAGATAAGTTAATTCCATGTAGTCTCAAGAACACCTTCTGCCGACTTGGAGCTCTCAGTCTTGATTTAATCTCACCCTTAGTCTTTTGGGGGTGAGTGTGTGGTGGGGGGAGACATGATCTTGCTGTATAGCCTAGGCTAGCCTTGAAGCATCATCTTCCTGTCAGCTTTCTGAGTGCAGGGATTACAAGCTTTTGCCACATACCTAGCTGACTCTGGATCTTGAATGCTCACTATTCAAACTAGAGAGGTTGAGATACAAGGGTGGTGAGTTTGAGTCCAGCCTGAGCTATATAGTCAGACCCTGTCTATAAAAAAATAATTAAAAATTGGCACAAGAAACAAAATGATCTTGTGTTTACATGGGTCATCGGTTCCTGGTGCAGATGGACAGTCCTATAGTGACTTCTGAGGGGGGCCATGAGCTTGTTTAATGAGGCTGGATACTGTGTGCCCATTACATACTGAGCTCTGCTGATGCCCAGGTCAGAGTCATGGTGACTCAGTGTGCTTTGTGCACAAAGCTTCTGAATTCTCTGTTGGTAATTACTCACAAGTAAAAGGCACTGGTTTTGGGGGGCAGGAGAGGATAATGAGGTAGATGAGATGGACACATCCTTCTGGCTGCTGATGGTGGATGGTAAGGCACTTGGGTGTCAGCCTTGGAAAGCCAGGCTTACTGAGGTATCTTTGGAGCTGCCTCGGTTCATAAGAAAGCCCTGTCAGCAAGGGTCAAGGACAAAGGCAGCCTTCACCTGTGGACAGCATTCTTGAGCTGAGTGCAGGGAGCAGAGGACTAGGGAGGCCTGAAGGAGGCACTGACAGTCATCTTATCAGCGACACAGAAGACGTGAGGAAGAACCATAAAAGTCAACAAGGGGTTGCTGATACGCCCAGCTGGGTTTGTTCTCTTCCTATCTGAGGGGCAGACTCCAGCCTCCTTGTGGAGGTGGAGGACCTGTTCTCTACTTGTACCCTCAGGAACAGAGTGGCCAGACCATGAGGCTTTCTGATGCTGCCAGCCTTGGGGCATCTTCTCTGTGCTGTTGGGCTACAGAGTCCTGGGAAGCTAGAGAGCAGTTGCCTTGTCTCCCATACAGCCTGGAGTGAGAACTGGCTCTATTGCTTCTTCTGTGCACAGCTATGTGGGCAACCCTGAGCTGAGTGACCTTGGGTGAGTTGTTTCAACTTTCTCATTTTAAATAGTCACATTCATTAATTGCTGCTTGAAAATACTACGTGACAGCTATAGTATAGCTCCTGGGAGTCTGTGGTGTGGACCTGCTCAATTCATCCAACAGATATTTAATGACTTCCTCTGCCACTCACACTGTAGGTGCTGGAATTTAGGGTGAACAAGTTCCTGCTCTCAAGAGCTTCTGTTCTAGATGGGGAGATAGATAATAAATAACAACAAAATATAATAAACGGAGAATAAGGCAGACTGCAGTAAGTGCTGTGGAGAACAGTGACGCGAGCCACTGAGTATGGAATGTATTGGGCAGAGATTTATTTTTTTATAGAGGTTGGTCAGGGAAGGTCTCTCTGAGGAGGTGACATTTGGACAGAGACAAGAATCCCTAAGACATTAGGTTGTGAAGGTGCTGAGGCAGACTATTTGAGCAGACAAGACAGTAAGTATAAAAGTCCTGAGGCAATAACAAGCCTCCTGGTTCAAAGACTCTCACAGAAGCCAGATTGGCTGGTGAGATATGAGTGAGAAGAAGAAAAGTAAGAGATGGAGGTGTTATCATGGACCCCTCAGAAAATCAGTTCTTATTTTACCCATTTAATTTCTTGGGAATTTGGAGCAATCGGGCAGGTTTGTGGGGTGGTGGTTTTGACTGTACATTTCCTTTGTGTCCTTGGATATTACATCAGAACACCTCTCAAAAGCCATGTGCATCATCTCAGGTATCTGTGAGCCAGTTTGGGCAGGAGAAGGTCATGTATGGTAGACAGCTTACTTGTTGATAATCACGTATGCTTTCTGGCGTCTGGGTGCTTCTCTGGAGGGTTGAGTGGACATCGCTGTGGGGGCTGAGCTATGGGACTTAATGGGGGCAAGCAGAGCTACGCAACTGAAGATTTTAGGGTGCTGACTTGGTTTGGCTCTGTCTGCTTTGGATCTTCTTTTCCTCAGTGAGGAGAGCTTGCTTCATCAAGAGAAGCTGAATGAAAGGACAGATGGAGACCAAGGGACTCCAACAGACCCAAAGCCAATTCCCAGCCCCCCCAGAAAAAAATATTTGTGCTTTCTTTTGTTTAGTGAGACAGGGTCTTCCATAGCCCAAGCTGACCTTGAAGTCACTATGACTGAGGATGACCTTGAACTTCTGATCCTTCAGTCTCCACCTCACCGGTGCTGGGATTACAGGCGTGTGCCACCACACCTGGTTTATGCAGTGCTGAGGATCAAACCCAAGGCTTTGTGAACATGGTTGGTAGACAGTCTACCAACTGTGTTACATCCTTAGCCCTAAATATCTGTGTTTTTAAGTCACTCAGGTTTGGGTGTTATTTATTGCAGAAAAAGCTGATCA
The DNA here is from genome assembly GCF_000622305.1 of Nannospalax galili. Classification (NCBI taxonomy): domain Eukaryota; kingdom Metazoa; phylum Chordata; class Mammalia; order Rodentia; family Spalacidae; genus Nannospalax; species Nannospalax galili. The sequence continues at coordinate 753,939 of NW_008332653.1, read as the reverse complement.
TTAAGATCAGATTCTGTGTCAGCACTTTCAAATGCTCTCTTAGTCCATGCTCTCCCCAGCACTCCCCGGGGCTCAGGCTACCCACTACCCTCATTCCAGTTTTGTGGTTGGTGAAGCAGAGGACCGCAAAGTCAAGCAACATGTACGGGATTATAAAACTGAAAAGAGGCAGAACTCAAGTGTAGATCAGCCATTGTGCTGTGAGCCATTTTCTTTCACAGGAAGTCCAGAGGAAGCATAGCAGACAGAGAAGGTCCACAACTCCCAACATCCATGTGAAACACTGATCTCCTCCAGCCCAGCCAACACAAGCCAGCTGACTCCCTTACTCAGTTCCTCCTCCTCCCAGGCATCCTCCACTCTACCTCCACAGAAGAAACATCTCTAGCTCTCATTTTCTCCACATTCAGGATGGATCTTCCCTGCTCAGTTAAACCTCTCTGCACACACCCTCAATGACAATGCCCAGGGCCAAGTCTCCCAGGGAATTCTAAATCCAGTTGACAGTTCGCCAGCACTGGAGTGGAAAGAGTGAACTACTGCCTGATGCCTATCTGCGGCATCCCTCAAGGTAGCCCCTGGGTCAGGCCACACTGATTGTTTTGGAAGTCTCCCTATACCCTCAACCCTGTCTCTCCCCATCCCTTGCCCTTTTCTTCATGGCTTCCTATGTACTCCTACCATGACTGTAAAACCTTTTTACCCCAGGGGCAAGCTAAAAGCAATATTTCTTTCAGGTCCGTCTGCATTCTAACAGGAGATTAACCCACAGCACCAGCAAATATCTCCCGACAGTATTGTCTTCAACATGCCTATTCCATGACATATGATTTCTGTAACCACCCTGCAAGAAAGTACTAGATTATCCTTGCTTTAACAAATAGGAGGCCAAGTCTTAGGGAGAAGCTTAGACAAACAATTGCCAAGATGGGGGCAGTGAGGAGAAGGACAGGTTCAGGAACAAGGAACAACTCCCAGCTCCAATGTGCCACCATGCCACCAGATTATGTACATATGCCCCTGAGGCTAGCAGTCTTTTATGACTTCAGTGCTCTGCACGTTAGGAATGAGACAAAGAGGAGATTTGTGCTCTGATGTGTCTTTGCGTTAATTGGGGTTTTCCAGACAGATATTTTTGCCAAAGACACACAGGTCATGCACAGTGAGACATACAATGGGACTCTAGTTTTGTTTTTCTCATTAGAAAAGGAGGACTACTGGGGCTGGAGAGATGGCTCAGTGGTTCAAGAGCACTGACTGCTCTTGCAGAGGACCCAGATTCTATTCCCAGCACCCACATGGTGGCTATAAACTGTCCTTAACTCCAGTTCTAGGGGAATCCGAAGCCCTCTTCCAACATCTGCAGCATTGCGTGACATGAGTGCACTCACTTACATGAAGGCAATACACTAATATACATACAATAAAAATAATAAATAAAATATTTTTTAAAAAAGAAAAGGAGGACTACCTAGACTGCCTGCCTGCCTCTGGCTCTTTATAACTGCCCAGGCCTGTGAGAACCTTGTCCCCTTGGGCCCACAGAACCAAACCAGGTCTTTGCTGAGATCACAGATATGCTGCTCATACCCAATTTGTCCTTGACCTGACCCTGTTCCCCTATCCCTGAATCAGACTTACCCAGAGTCCTCTTCTGGGTCTTTGGTTCAGTCTCCCATCTTCCCTGGGGACACCAGTTTGATGCTCCCTCTGTGCACTTCTTGCTGGCTCCAGCCGCGATGGTGCAAGCCCAGGCTTCTTATCACCCAGGGTCAGGGAGATGGGAGTGTGGATGTCGACAGGGATCATGTTCAGCAAAGCCCTATGATAAGGTAAGGACAAGAGCTACAAGGCTGAGCACTCAGCTAATCCATGAAGGTGCCACATTGACACGTCCCTGGTTAATTCTCCTCTGCCATCTTACTGAGGATGACCTGGAGGTCTGCATGTGACTGTCTGCGCCTGCCTCCCAGGATGCCATACTTGTTGGGTTTTCCTCCTTTTCAGGCTTCTTTGAGAGTCCCTCCTCTGCCTCCTAATCTCGGTATCAGTGAGATCTGGGGCCCAACCTTGGTCTTCTTCTTATTCAGTCTCCTGACATTCTCTCTGCCCTCTACATAGCCATCTACCCACGTGACATAGCCACATCCAGTAATGGCCTTCGACTCATGTCCTTCACAGTGAACCTGCTTGCTCTTGTCTCAGATGTTTCCATCTTAACTGGTGGTCACTGCATCTCTGTGAGGACTCATTCTTTCCCTTTCCTTTACATCTCATCCTTCAGTGAATTCCACTGGCTCCACCTTCAGAACAGTCTGGAATCTGACACTCCTCACAGCCTCACTGCGGCTACCTTCGCTATCTTGTAGCTGGCTCATGCAGCAGCTTCCTAACTGCACTGCCTGATTCCGCTCTCGTGTTCCTCAGCCTGTCATGAGAGTTGAGAAACTGACCTTTTGAGAATGCTTGAGTCGGACTGTGCTGTTCCTCTGCTCAGAAACCTGCAATGGCTCTGTACTTCTCACAGCACAAAAGCTGAAGTCCTCACAATGGCCCACAGCATGTCCTGAGACCATGGGTCATGGTGAGACCCACGATTTGGCTTCATCTCTTCTTCCCTCTCTTGACCTCTGTGACTAGACTCCAGATATACGTCCTTCATTGCTGTGCTTCAAGCACATTGGCCCATGCCTATGTCAGGGCTCCTGTACCGTGGGGCCTCGCCTCTAATACTTTCTCCCAGATATAATTCGACTCATCCCTTTGCCACCTTTGTCTTCGCTCTGACGTTGCCTTTTTGGCTATGTCTACACTGACTGCCTACCTTGTCAAAGATTTCAGTCTACCTCTAGAACTCTGTCCCCAGTAGAGCTTATGCCTTCTAGCATATTAAATAATTCATTGATTTATAACTTACCCTGCAAAGTTCCAAACAGTTCAGCACCCAGAAAGACAGCCAGGTTATATAGTGCTGTATTCTAGGAGATATTGTACATAATACTAAGAAACTTAATTCTAACATCAGCCCTAGAGTATAGGCGCTATTGTTATCTTCATATTATGGTTGACAAAAACCAGGCATGGAGTGGTTAAATGACTCTCCTAAAGCCATAAAGCTAGTGGTGATAAACCCCAGATTCAGGCATCCTGGCTCTAGAATTCATTCTTTTACCCTACCAAGTATACTGTTTCTGATTATACTTAGTAGGTGCTCAGTAAATGTCATTGAACAGGACATTTCTCTCAGGATATATGAATAAATCCCTAAAACAGTATCTATATAGCAGATAATACATGTTATTGCTGCTCCAGACAAGGACAGAGGCACAAGTGTTAAGAAACTTGCTCACACAGGCAGCCCCGAGCCCCAAATCCTGCTTCTATTTCCAGCATGCACATCATGGACAGAATTGGGGATAAACTGCTGATAAACATCCTCTCTCATAATTTCTCATTGTAGATGCTTCATATAAAACTCTTGCCAAACACGCTGTCTAGGGATTCTCACTTAAACACACTAAAGGATATGAGAGAGGGTGTCAGTTTTCAACGTGGGCACTAGCCTCAAGCTCAGCTGGTTTTCTCCAGGAGAAAATGTAACTGAGAAGCAGAGTTGCTTTTTCTCTAGAGTTATGCCTGGGTCATTTTGTGGCACGAGACACAGATACCACAAGGGTGGAGACTGGTCACGTACCTCACTGTCAGCACTGACTGCTCTTATCCTCAGCTGAGCCACTCAGTAGCTCTAAGTCATTTTTGTGAACTTTCTAAACACGTGCTAGCAACCAAGTTGTCCTGTTGCTTGCCAGCCTGGCACTCCATCCCATGGAGACATTTCTACACTTAGCTACTCAGTTAATTTCTCTACATGCTTGCATTCCTTGCTCTGCTCTATCTAAACAGCTAAGACTCACAGAAGGCAGATGTCAGAGATACCAGGCAATGGGGCCCAGGAAGAGTCTGTTGTTGTCTGGGTGTTGAGAATGCAAGGAGCTTAGAGAAGACAAGCTAAGACTCTATAAAAAAGTCAGACATTGTGAGACACATCTGTAATCCTAAGGAAGCCAAGGCAGGAGGATCATAAGCTGAAGACCAATCCAACAGTCAACCACAGTCAAAGAAACAGACAACTAAGCAATGACTTGCTAGGTTTTAGGCAGAGTTGCATCATTACAAAAAGCCAATCTTAAAAGTCCTTCCATTTCAAACTCTTTTTTTTTTCCTACCCCTTGCTTAACTCTACCAGGCAGTAGGTCATTTCTCCTGGTTCTATTACAGCCCTCACCATCTTTAACTGTCACTGTTTTCTTTGTATTTCCCAAGCTAAAGTGTGAGCTCCTCTTGGATCAGGGTGAGTCTTACTCATCTTTGTGGCTCCAGAGCTCAGTGCATGGTCTGCCAGGGCTATACAAGATGGGGCATGAAATACTTAAAGAAGCAAAATTCCATGAGGCCTCAGTCACATAGTTTATGTTTCAGTAAGGGAACCCGTTTTCAACTTCATCAACATGTTACTCCCCCATCAAAAGAATAGGCTTACAGCCTTCTACCCTGCCATGATTTAGGTAGGATAATGTAAGACATGGGAGCAGAAGGCAGGCCGCAGAGACAGAGATATTGAAATGACTGGGGATGTTGCTGAATGGGGCTTGCTGTGTGTGTTGGAAGGAATCAAAATGCTATTAATTGTGATGATGCATCTCTGTGCTCAGGGTGCTATTGGACCAATCTGTAGATGAAGGTATTGAGATTTTCATTAAAATAGCAATGAAACTATGACCCAAGGGGTGACCTTTCTCCTAATAATACCTAGAAGAAGATGGTGTGGAACCCAGGAGAGGTCAATAGAATGTGGGTAAGGGAAATGGAGAGAGAGTCTGGGCTCACTGAAATAGGTAGCTTTTTTGATCCTGCTGTCATCACCTCCTCACTGAGGAGGGTTGGGTATCACTAGGGCTCGCTCTGGGAGATGTTTGCACCTGTGCATAATTGATGGTTACCATTTGTTCTACAGCAGACCGTGCACAGTCCTCTCCCAGCATGGATGCCATAAGTACTGTTAATGTTGTCACAAATCTCTAGGTTTTGGATCTGGACCCCATGGATCCTACAACTATCCTGAGTCTAGAGTCTTTCGTTTGGGTAGGACTTGGTTCTCACCACGGTATATTCCGCATGTGGGCGCTCCTGTTAAACCCAGAGGATACTAAGCACTCTATCATTGTTAAACAGATCAAAGAGTTTGGCTCATGTGCTGTCCCTGACCACATCCTGTCCACAATGCCCCACCCAGGACTATTTCTCCAGAGATGGTGCCCTCTCCTCTGGTCCCACCTGTTGTATTTACTTTAAAACACTTAACAAATGGCTAAGCATTGTGAAAGTACAACTCACAGATTAACTCTGTACTGTCGCTGCACTGAGAGAGAGAAAATGAGCCTACTCAAAGGAGTTTCTGAATGGATGGAATTTATTCTGTCCAATCTTTTTCTCAAGCGCAAGTTAAACAGTGACAGATCCTGTTTTGGTTTCCCTGCTCACAATTCCTCAGGTAAGAAGCCATCTGCCTCAATGAAAGTGATTTATCACTGAACGTGTCTAACACACAAAGAGAAATAGAACCCACTTGGTTAACGTTGGCTGTGAATTTCTGCTGTGAAGCTGTCGCAGTAATTTGGTTGGCAACACCTGCTGAGAACAGCTACATAACAAGTGACTGTAGGCTTTGGGCTTAGTATTTGAATCTGGTTCTGCATTTGAATCCCGACCTCAATACTTTCTACTTATGAGAACTTAATACTGTTTCTTCAGTTTCCTCATCTGTAATACATACTCACTAAGTCATATTATTATGGAAATCTTATCAATCAGTTCACCCAAAGCTACTGATAACTATCTCCCCCCAGGGGATGTTGTAATAGGGCCCCACCCCCTGGGTGAGCATTGCTGATGGAGGAACAGGGCGGTTCAAGGTCTTGGGCAAATCACAGTGTGAGTCAGAAGAAAAAGCTTCCGAAAGCAACAGATCTGAGAGAAGAGGGAAGGTAGTGGCCCAAAGGAAGACATTAATTCATTCAGCTAGTACCTGAGTGCCAGCCACTGTTCTTAGGGCTAGAGATCTAGGGCTAGATCCCGTCCTTACCCGCATGAGCCTCTGTCCTAGTGGAGAGAAACTTGATGAGTGTAACGGGTTGTCGAAGGTGCATCAGTGGCAAGGTTAGAGGAGGGCTGCAGGGCTTGGCAGTTTTAGGCAAGGCAGCCTTGTGCCTGGCTAAGAAGATGATATCAGAGCAAAAAGCAAAGCTGATGAGGGTGTCTCTAACAGGTTACAGGCAGCCTGGGTAGCTACCACAGCTCTCAGCTCTCAGCTGAGAGTGGACATTGAGGTATAGAAGCCTCAAGGACCCAGCCTCGCTCTGCCCTTAGTACCTGATGAGGTCAAAGGAACAGAGGGCAACTTCTTTGTTCATTGTGTTTCTTATTTAATTTTAAAAATTACATTTATTTATTGTGTATGAGCAAATTGTGTATGTGTGTGATTTGTGTATACGAGTGCAGGTGCATGTGTGCCATGGCACAGGTGTGGAGCTCAGAGGACAACTTGCAGGATTTAGTTCTCTTCCTCCACGATGTGGGATCCTGAGGATTAAACTCAGGTCAACAGGCCTTTTTTATTTATTTTTGAGACAGGCTTTCATTATGTAGCCTGGACTGGCTTCGAACTTGTGATTCTCCTGCTTTAGCCTCCTCAGGGATGACAGGAATGTGTTACTAGGCAGGGCCTTACTGTTAAGAAAGCAGAGGTCCTCGAGTTGTACATAGTTGTATGAATTGCACAGCGCACAGCTTGCTGCAACTTAAGGGTTGTCTACATATTCCGGGCACTCTGTATTTGTATGCTTATGATGATTTTATGGCAAATAGCAGGAAAGTGCCTTTATAATGGAAGCTATGTATTACGACAGTCATCTGACACAGGGAAAAACAGCACTCTGGAGAAGGAACACATTTTTCCCTGATTATCATTAGGCCATCTCAGCCAGTGATAGCCCAGAGGTTGTGGTTTCTAAATCATCTCACCAATAGTTTGTTGGCAATAGGTTCATTGGTTTGGGTGTGTATCTGCTTCACTGACAGTTCTACCACGGCCCCCATCACATGCTGGGATACTCCCCAGCAAGGCACATAACAGAGACCATTCTAGAATTCTGTGTTAGAGAGGTTGGGAGGGAGGGAGGGAGGGAGGGAGCCACGGACACATATCCAGAGCTACATCTGAAGGATACATGTGCAATGCTTATTTAATTTGGGGGACAGCTGCCAGAAATGGGGAGCAGAAAAATAGCACATAGTACCTCTGGACCCCATCACTGCATCAGAGTTTCTTAACTTGGTCTCCGCTGGTGACCGTTGCTGCCTCATCTCTCATTACCCCTCACAACGGTCTGTTTTGTGCCCCAAGGGTTCATGTGTTGGGGATGTAGTCCCCATTGTGGAGGTCCTTAAGTAACTCAGGGTCAAATCTCAGAAGGGATTAAGGTAGTTCATGTGGGACTCTGACCTAGCTGACAAGATAGTGAGCTGGTGTATGAGAGCAAGCCTGAATCACTCTCTGGTTTCCTGTCACGTGGTTCTTCCATGGATCCACCCACTCTAATGTACGGTAGCCAAGAGGGCCATTGCCAGCGACTGCTGTTTGGAATTTCAGCTTCTAAAACAATGAGCTAAATAAACCTCTTTTCTTTGTAAGATATCCAGCCTCAGAGAGGTTGTTATAGTAACAGAAGATAGACAACTATACCTCAACAAAATTTGAGGTAGCAGATCACCCAAGAACATTTGAACAAAATGACCCTGGTTCTAGGAGTGCTGATAATTATGCCTGCTTCCCCTCCTGCCTCCTGTCCCCACTCTGTCAGCCCTTAGTCATTAGCTCTTCTGTGAAGCCTCATATCTGAATCCCTCTGCATGTAGGCATGGTCACTCTATTCTGGTGTCCACAGAACTTAATACTAGTTCCTTTTAAGAACTTTTTCTCTCTGTATTAACATGATAGGTTCATCTTTTTATAGACCACAGTCTTCTTGAAGGCTGGACTGAGTTTTACTAACCTTGGTCAAAGGTCTCTAATACTATAGTTGCTCAATAAACAGGCTGCCCAGCAGTGCTTCTTTAATATAATTATGAAGTATCTTTTGGTAACAATAAAACAATGGTACTTTAAAATTATACATTTTAAAATCATGGCACATGCCACAAACAGCTTTTAATCCCTTAAGTCCTGAAGGCTGCTCCCTCACCTGTCCTGTCTGCACTGAGCCTGATAATTTGTTTGGAACTGAGATATAAATATGCGTTGAATGAGCTTGCGTGCAGTAAGTATAACACCTGCGGTTGGGGAAAGTGGATGGAACAGCCAGTCTTCATACTTGGGGGGTATATGCAATCCCCCTTTGGAGCTGTAGAGAAATCCCATGACCCAATAAGGCAAAGAATGGCCTACCCAGAGCCCTGAGCCCATATAATGGAGCAGCACCCTGGGGTTTTGTGGCAGCCAGTTCCATTTCTGGGGAAATGTAGAGAGTATGTGGCCTTATGACCCCACACATGAGTCTTCTTGGAAAGTTGCCGTTCTCAGGCACCAGGCGTGCTGGTGGACAGCATCCCCAGAGTGACTCGAGGGTAGAAATACCCCAATTTAAAAATATTCACCAAGTGGTTCATAAGCTGTGTACAAGTTCAGCTGCTCCTGGCCTCCATGTGCAGTGGCACGGCAGGTGGGCTGTCTGTGTTTATTTATTCTTGACTTGTGGTTATTCAGAAGGGCTGCATTTGTTTTGTTCCTGGGGACAAGGACCCCTTAGGGTCTAGCAACCTCAGACACATGTAGGGTAGGCTGGGCACTCTTGTTGCTCTGGTGGAGACCAAAGGATTCCAGGTCCTCCTGGAAGGCTGGGGAATGGCCAGGTCTGGATGTCATCTGGGTCACATTGTAACTGCCACAGACATATGCTCATATTCTTTCCAGTGGCCATGGAAACCAGACCGGTGCCATCTTGATTCCATTCACTCTTGGTGGCAGGCCCTGCCCATGCTGAGTCCATGGAGGGAGGTGGGCAAAGCTCAGGGCTGAAAGGACACTTAGCATACATACATATGCTGTGCACAAGAGAACTCATGGTGCCTCCAACAGAGGTGCCAACCCCTGCAGCCCCAGGCGACCTAGGGAGGGCCAGCTAGAGGGCCAGGGAAGGAATTCCTCACCCAAGGCTTTGAGGGAATGCCAGTCAAAGAAGGCATCTGAACAAGATGTAAAAGGAAGGGACGCTAAGAAGAGAAAATGAGGCCCCTGCTCCAGACCTCAGTTACCACACGACTTTAGAAATGTATAAGGCCCCAAATAGTTTATAGGCGTGGCAATGCCCATGGGACAAAGGGGACAGAAAAACTTGCCTGGGTCATGTCTATTGGCCATTGATTCGCCACTTAAAAAAATTTTATGTATAAGTGTGTTTGTGTATGTGTCTGTGTGTATGTCACGTGTATACAGGTACCAATGGAAGCCAGAACACAGCATCTGATCCCTGGGAGTTGTAGATAAAAGCAGTTGTGAGTCACTCAGTGTGGGTGCTAGGAACCCCAGTCCTCTGGAAGAGCAGTAAGCGCTCTTAACTGCTGAACCATTTCACCAGCCCCTCACCTTATTTCTGATGTGACTCAGATTGACCTTCTGACTTGGGATTCCAGCTTTCAACATCATGTTTGTCTGATTTCTTTATATCTTTCTTTTTTCTTTTCTTCTTCCTTTTTTATACTAACTGTTAATTCTTTTATATCCTGAATCTTATTTATCAACACAGTAAGTATAATTAAGACTTACTGTCTCTGTTGTAGAAGTGAGAGTCTAGAAAGCAAGGTGATTTGTGCAAGGTCACTGGACTAGTAATTGATGGAACTGGAACCTGAACCCAGACATTCTGACTCTGTTTTTATGATTCCATGTTGGTTGTGAAGCCACCAATAGCCAGGCTTTCTTTAGGGCCCTGTGTTTGAGCATCCCTGTATATA
>NW_008332653.1:730391-743763 GCF_000622305.1 Nannospalax galili | reverse complement strand
ATGTTATCTTATCTGTAAATTATAAAATGTATGATGATATTTAATATACTAAGTATATTATACAGTGTGAAAAGAACCATGAATATATGATTTTTAAAAGTCACAAAGACTAACATTTGTTGATAACTATTGAAGGTAGTATTCTAGTTTGCTTTCTGTTGCCATGATAAAACCATGACCGGAAGCCACTTCGGAAGGGAAGGGTTTATTTGGCTTACAGGTTACAGTCCATCATCAAGGAATCAGGGCCAGAGCTTGGGGCAGGAGCCTGAGGCAGGAAGTGCAGAGAGCACAGAGCTGCTCAGCAGCTTTCTTAAATCGCTCAGCCCCACTTGCCTAGGGATGGGCCCTCTTTCATCAATTAGCAGTTAAGAAAATGGACTCACAGATGTGGCCACAGGCCAATCTGATGGAGGAAATTCCTCAGTTGAGATTACTCCTTCCTGGGTGTATCAGGTTGACAACTGAAGCTAACTCTGGCAGATAGCTAGCTGGATACACAGGGATTATTTTATTATTCTACTTATATGTATGTTTGAAAATTTCAATAGGAAATTATTAAGCAAACAATGAAAAACATCAAGAGGGGTTCCCAAAAATTACTGAAGCTTTGTTCAGTAGTCTTGGAACCAGGTGGGTAAACAGGGAGCTATTTTAAGATATGCCTGATTCACTGTGGTATCCTCACATGTGGGATACGAATGACAAGGGCTTAGTTAATTGTGCTTCTGAGATTTCAGCAATATCACCATAGCTTGTCTGAGTTCCTTCTTCTGTGAGAGATTGGTGGTGTCTTGTTGAGGAGACTGGATCCCAGAGCTGCACTGTTGTCCATAACTCTGGTCCTGCCTCCTGCTGATTATACATCCTGGGAAGTTATCTAGCTTCTGTAAGTCTCAGTTTTCTCCTCTGCAAGGAGGGCATAATGATACTGCAATAGTTGCTTCTCCATCAGCTGTTTAGAAAATCAAATAACAAAGATGGATGCGTACCACACACACACACACACACACACACACACACACACACACACACAGTAGAACAGTACTTGAAACTTGTGTTTGCTGTAGCTGTGACAATTATTCCTCTTACCCTTATCTTCCTATATATAACTTCTCAGCCACTCTGCATCCCCTATTTCCACCTGTGACTCAATTTCCAAAAATGTCTGGATTTGATGGATGCCATCCCCTTCTGGGCAAGTGTGATTTAGAAAGATGGAAAATAGTTCTGGGTTATTTTACATGAAACAAAATGTGATGTGGGGGAAGTGAGATAATGGTTAAAGAAAACAAATTTTCGTATGAAGTCAGCTGGCTACCACCAGTTCTGACACGTTGTCTACCTCTCCAGGTCTATTTGTCATTTCTAAAGCAAGTAACTTGGAGCAGTGGTCCCTGCGGTTCCTTGCAAAGTTGACCTTTTTTGGTTGCGTCTTGGGTTCTTGGAATTTTTTGAATTTCTAACTCTGTTACTGATTTAGAATCTGATCATCACAAGATCTCTTGGTCATGGGTGTTGAGATGTTTTGTCGCTATGTGCTTTGTGTTAACCTTCAAAACAACAAATCACAGAAAATGTGTTAAAATTTTGAAAGAACAAATACATCATATTCTTTACATGCATAATGATTGGTTGATAATTTAGGAATTGATACTAGAATGTCAGCTAAAAATTACACACGTCATATAAGCTGATCTCTCTTTAGGTAGTTGTATATAGCTCACCATATAAAGACTTGTCTGCTTATAGATGCTTTATTATGTTCCACATCTAGTTATATATAGGCAGATAAATCTGAGCTACATATTGAATACCAACCTATTTCTTAGATCCTTGTGTCAGGAATATCTAAAACACTGTGCTCATAAATTTTTTAAAACTCATGGCTTTTATGAAAAGTCACATATGTCTTCATGATATTTTATCACAGCCACAGAAAATAACTGATAAAGTCACCAGGCTTAAATTGAAACAGGAGCTGATGAAATATTAGTGGAAAACCTTGCCATTGTCCTGGAACATAATAGGAAGGGAGGCTAAGAGCTACTGTGAGGCCATTTCCCAATCTGTCTCTCTTATACTTGAGAGGCTGGCCTAAGACAGGTATTTCATTGTATCTTAGGTTTTGATGAGGCATGAGTCTCTCTGCATTACCCTCTCTGGATATTGCTGCAGGGTATAAAACCACCTAACTGAAGTCAAGGATTGACTTATTGATAACAAGGTATCCCATAGCTCAAGTTATAGTCATCTAGGCCCTTTTGTTTTAGTGTCAGTTTTGGTGTGTGATAGAAGGGCTTTGGAAGTTGGTACATTTGGCTACTTGATGACCTTCTCATCTATGTATGTGTTAGATGGAATCTAAAGTGTCTTGTATCGTTACAGCAAATGCCCATGCCTTCCTTGGCTCTGGCCTGGCCTGCTTGTGTGCTGGACAGCACTCTCCTTTCACTGCTGGGTGTATTCTTAAGCCATTGATTCTCAATGATGTGTCATGAAGGACCACTTATTTTCATTTTCAATCTGCCACAAAACTCATATTTTCATAAAGTATAATGAGATGATTTTCTAAAGTAATAAAATAAAATGAAACATAAAAAAGTCACATACATATCTATGTCTATATAGACATAGGGATTGATATATAGATTATATGGATAATAATCACTGATTATAAATGATGGTTATTTCAGGTGATGTTTGTGGATTTTTTGCTTTGTGGTATAGGAAGTGGAACACAGAGTCTCCTGCATGTTAGACAAATGCTCTACGACTGGGCTCCATATGTGAGCCTGAGGTTCATGTATGGTTGAATTTATATCTATATATTTTTTTCTTTTTATGCCAAATATCTACTACTTACATAATCAGAAGAAAAACCTTTTCATTGCATAAAGAAGAGTATATTGAGGCTGGACATGGTGGCATGTACTTGTAATCCCAGAATTTGGGAGGCTGAAGCAGGGAGAGTATGAATTCAAGGCCAGCCTGGGCAGTAGAATGAAACTGTCACAAAAGTAGTATATTAAGGGGGCTCAGAATGTGGTTCAGTGGTAGAGCCTAGCACATACAAGGCTCTGGGTTTGAGCCTGGCACCACACTTATACACATATACATGCATGTGCAGCATATTAAAGACACAGATTTAGATATTGGTATAAGGATACAATTCTTTTTGAAAAATTAATTTTATGTGTATGAGTGTACACATAACATGTATGTCAGTGCACCCATGTATGCAATGCCTGTGGAGGCCAGAAGAGGGTGTCAGATTCCCTGGAACTGGAGTTATAGATGGTTTTTAACTGCTGTGTGGATGCTGGGAACTAAACCCTGGTTCTCAGCAAGAGCAGCCAGTGCTCTTAACTGCTGAGCCATCTCTCCAGTCCCTGGAGATACAATTCTTAAAGGCGGAAATTGAAAAATATCTGAGAATGCCAAAAGTCTAACCCATGTTTGAAAATATAATGTTTTAGATAGCTATGTTTGTCCCATAAATTAGTTCCAGTACTTCGTGGTTATCTTCCTAAACTGACTACAGCTAGGAAAGTCTAGACAGCTTTCTGAGGACAATTAAGGACTGTAACCATTTCCTTTCAGAGGTTAGTAAATTTCTTAAGTTTTAATCAAATTATTGAACACATTGCATTTGTACCAGGCATTTTGACATGCTTCAGCCTGTGGTACTCATAGGCCTTAGAATGCCCCTTCTCAGCCTGCTCTCTCCAGGATCAGGCCTCATTTGAAAATGAGACCCTTCCAGGACAGCAGCCCAGGCCATCTGGGCAGTGGCTCCCACAGCTGGGTTATCAGGAGAGGGGGGAGTGTTAAACAATAGCAGCGGAAGTTGGAGCAGGGCTTGCTGCTGATAGCTTCCCAGACAGCATGTCTGGGGCAGGTGAGGGACCTGGGCACACTTCTTCCACAGTAGAGCTTTGTGTCTTGTGCTCTAGATCACATTCTTGGTAACAAAGGGTCTCAGCTCAGCATGGCTCAGTTCACATTTTCAGGTGAGGATCCCACTCCCTCCCATCTCACCCCTGAAGCCAGTCAGGCAATGTCCTACTTGGAATTATTTCTTCTTCCTCCTCTTCCTTTTCCTCTTCCTCCCCCTCTTCCTCTTTCTCCTCTTCTGATTTATGATCCTTTCTGCCTCAGCCTCCCAAGTGCTAGGATTACAGGTGTGTATCACCATACCTGAATCTCAAATAGAAGTCTTAATAAGGTCAGCTCCATACATTTCTTTTACTGGAGCTCACTCATATTTTATAAAATTGCCAAAATACTTATTTAATACTCAATACATAGCAGTGAACAAACATTTGCCAAGCACTTATAATGTGTCAGGGTCAAGCTAAATGCTTTACATGTGAACCCATTTAATTTTCACAACAATTTTATAATGGAAAAAGCATGATCACCTCAATTTTATAGATGAGAAAACTGAATAACAGGGACTCTCTCCCTCTTAGTCACATGGTTAGCAAATGGCTCTGTAGTATACCTTGGAGACTATACTCAATGTCCATTCTACAGAGCCACCCATTAGTGCTCAAAGAACAAGACAGACATGGCCCTTGTCTATACAGAAAAGAAGAGTGAATTCCCTGTGTGGAACACAAGTGACAGAAGAGAGCTTTACAGCAGGCCAGCTGAGCGCTAACCTCAGCTAGCCAGATGTTTCATCTGTGTCTGTGAAACCGCATTCTAGAATATTTTGAGAATGTAAATCCAGCTTAGAAAGCATGAGCTTGCTTATCCAACCTTTGAATCTTTGTTAAGGTGCTGCAGACATATGGGGTGGGGCGGGGGGGAATTCCAGGCTTAATGTTAGTTGGAGTTGGCATAGAAATATAAGTCAATTCAATATGGAAAACAGTGAGTCTTACCCTGTAGATGGTTTAAGTCATCATTCCAACAGTGTTAGAATTCCATCTGGCTAGGAGAGTGGGAGAGTCTTTCCTCGCCAAGACATTTCCTCTGGCAAATATCTGAGAATTCTAAACATGACCAGTGATCGACTGGGCCTTTGTTTGAGAGGAAACAGAGTTCTTGAATGATAGCACAAACATGTCCATTCATCAGTTTCATTCCCAAAGCATCTTCACTTTCCAAGACTTATTGAGAGGTTTGCAGGCCAGCAACTTTAGAAGGGGCCAATCTTGAATGCTGGCCTCCTGGAATAGAAATTTAATTTTCAAAATGTACATGATTATTCATATTTCAGTCTGTCTCCATGGAAGTCAAACATTTTATTTTTATTCTAAGTACCCTGGTAAATAAAGGTTCCCCCAAACCCCCAGCAATCTGTTCCTGCAAACACAGCAAAGGATAGTATAAAAATATATTCCAACTGATGGCCATTCTTCAAGGAAGGAAAAGGATTTAGAGCTTTATAAAGAGTTTGCTAAGGGAATAACAAACGTCAAATATTTCATCTGAAGCTTATAATTTTCAGATCAAAAATCTGGGAAAATTTCAACCAAGCTCTGTGCTGCCTGGCCTCATTCTCTCAACACTTCAATTCATTTCAACACACACTTATTCAGCCTTTACTGTGCAGTGTAATGGCGGAAAGAGCTTCACTTAAAGTCTAAAAGTGGGTTCAAAACCCATTTGTTAGCTGCTTGACCTTGAGTAAATTCTTTAAGCTGCCTGTTCATCAGTGTTTCTTTCTGTCAAATAAAGATCAAGGATCATTAAAGGATCAACACAATGGTTTCATGGGCTCAATAAATAGCATTTCTATTCCCTGTCCAAGTTAGGAAGAAGTGAGAGAGCCAGGCAGGGGAGCCAGGCAGAAGGAGGTCAGTGTATTATATTACCCAGTGCTGATGAGACTGAGTTCAAAGGCCTGGCTTAGAGTGTGCAGCAGCATAGGTCAATCACCTGACGATGGTGGGCATGGCTATGGCCTTGCCAAAAGCTGAGTAAAGGTAGAGTAAAGGTTAAATGTTTGCTTCCTACAGACCGTTGACCTGGGGAGGAAGGGCAGGGATGAGACTGTGCTTCCCCTGCCTGCAGAACACTAGTTGTAGCTTTTCCAGTCGTGGTCACCTTCATGAGCCATTTCCTTCCATAACCATTATTTGTGCCTTGACATACAGGTGAATGATATTAACATGATATTTTAAAATATTTTCTTTGACTTAATAAGTATGGATTTTTTTCTATAGGTTTTTAAATAAGTTACAACAGCTCTTGTGTACTGGGGTCCTAGGCACTGTACCTAATGGATAAGCTGTCCCTGGATGCTCAGTCTTGTTCCCAACTTTCCCAACTACATAACCCTTCTCCTTTCCTGGGCTATTGAGTGATGCCTAAGATGGGAGTAGGTATTGCTTCAGATGGAGATGTGAGTTCAGGGGACAGGATACTTTTCATTTCCCACAAAAGAAAAGTTCTAAAGAGAACTGTGTGACATAGCCTACACAGAGTAAAACACCAAGGCAAGCTAATTACAACACAAAGCAAGAGGGAAATCAGCATAAAATTGAAGAACAAGTCCCGTGCTGAATGAATTCCCAGAAACAATTCCTTGAGGTAGTATTATTTAAACTTTGCCTTGAAATATAAAAGATTTTTGCTAGAGAGGGATTTGATTAAGGAAGAATAAGGTAGAGTGGAGCTGTCATTCCAGATTCCAGGGCTGGCTAAAGATAATGAGCTCAGTAGAACACATGAGGCATTCTGGGAGGAGATGAATTCAAATGCATCCCATCTTCTGGCCTTGGTTGACCCCCTGATTGCTCTACTGGTGCATCATATCAATGGGCCTGAAGGAGGAAAGCCTTCTTTTGTTCAGTGTGCTCTACATGCTGGATACGTCGTAGACATCTCATTTAATCTTCCCCGCAACAATTAGAGGTGGCTATCATTATCTCTACCTCTCCCAGACAAGGGACCTTGAAAGTTTCCTTGAGTTGTACAAGACCACAGAGCCTTGTGGCCATCAACAGAGGCCAGAACCCAGGACTCCTGATTGCCAACCCAGGGCCTTGTTCCCTGCTGCATCAGAGACTTCAAAGGGTTTTTCTGAGAGCTATACAAAATGGAATTCTTACAATTGTATTTTAGGAAGAATGTTTTCCAGAGCTTCATTTCTGGCATTCCATTCCCTAGACTCTCAGACTCCAGGATACTTTTCCACTCCTCACCTGCTCATCTGTCTGTTGAGGGCCTTCATCTGTTGCCAGTATTCTTTGACCACCATCAAGATTTCTGCTGTCCTGGGCGGGGGGTGTCTCTGCCTAAGACTCCCAAACAGGGACTTGTTCTAGGCATCTAATGTCTGGAAGGCCTCCTCATACTTGCCCCAACACCATGCTGAGCTTATAGGAGCTAACAGACAAGTGGCCAGCATTTAGTAAGCACTTGCTGTATGCCTGTACAGGGCTTAACACTGTCATGCACGCTATCTACTCAATGCTCCTGACATAGGCATCAGTAAAATTACAGGTAAGGACACTGAGACAAAGAAATATCAGGTAACTTCCTCAAAGTGGCACAGTTCACAGTTGGTGATCTGACGTAAGATTCGGTTCCCACAGTCTGACTGCAAGCTTTCACCCTGAACTAGAATTTTCTATTGGGGTTTGCTTGAGAGAGATTGACCTTTCTGTTTTTCTTTAATTAGCTGCAGTCTCCCAAAGTGCTTTAGTATTTGGATTCTCTGTTGTTTTTCAAGTAAATTTTGTTTTTAGACAGAGTTTCAATATGTAGCCAAGTTTATCTAGAACTCCCTATGTAGCCCAGGCTAGTCTCAAACTTGAGCTCCTCCTATGGCAGTCTTTTGAGTGCTGGGATGACAGATGTGTGCTACCATGCTTGGCACATAACTTCTAGAGGGACTTATTTTTTCTGTCAGAATTTTGCCATTTGTTTGCTTCCTGTTCAGAAACTATCAGTTCTCCTTGATGTGGTCCCATCCAGTCTTTTCTGCATTCTGTCATCTTTTTGCTCCTTGCTTTCGTCTTCTCCTTACAATGGCCAAAGGGTAAGTCTGGAAGCTTGAATGTAGAATTCTTGGCTCAGAAGACCAAGCCCTGAGGGAGCTTTATCTGTGAACTTTATCTCTAACATCCATATGGACATGTCATCTGCTGTCTTTTGATATTAGAGCAAGTGTTATGTGCTGGTACTGCATGGCCTGGCCTCGAATCCCAGCTCTGTTGCTAAGACCATCCAGGTGAATCAAACTCTCTGTGTTTCAGTTTCTTAATTCTCTCAGTAACAGCCTTGTAGGGTTGCTGTGAGAAGAAAATACATACAGACAGTGTGCTTAAACAGTGCCTGGTGGAGAATAAACATACCATAAATATCAGTGATTTTTATTGTCACTTTTTCCCAAGGCTAGGCTAAGGGAATGTCCTTTCACTGGAACTTGAATCTTGAGCAGAATGCCAAAAAGACAGAAATCCATTTGAACTGATTTATTTGGCACTGAAGAAACGGCTACTCTGTTCTGCTTCCTGATCCAGTCCTGTGCTTGGTCATTCCTGAATCTAGGGCTTCTGCCACTTTTTGAATTCTCTACCCCAATTTGATCAAACTCCCTTCTCTTTCTCCTGCTTCTCCTTCTCTCCCCCCTCCTCACACTTTCCTCTTTCTCTTCTTTTTTTTCAGCTTAAAGGAGTTACAGCTGGTTTCTGACACTTGCAACCAAGGAACATTTACTGAGTCAGCACTCCTTGAAAACGTCCCCTTAGGCTTAGGTTAAGTACTTTATAAACAGCCTCTTTTTTATAAATTGATAAACTCCAATTCTTAGAAAGCACTTCCTCATGTGAGTCCGAAATGTCTTTATAGGACTGTGGAACCAGAGTGTTTGCGTTTGGAGTTCAGCTTCATCATTTTCTTGCTCTGTGCCCCGGATACGTTATTTAACCTCAGGCCCTTGGTTTCTTCAACTGTAAAGCAGATGATAATAACAGTAGCCACTTCATGGGATCGTTGTGAGAACCGAACACCATAATTACCATAATCCTAAAAGCACTTGAATGGTTCTTTGAAGGACGCACGAGAAGAGAGTGAGGTCTTCCATTCTCCCTTTTGCTCACTTGCATCCTGGCTCCACCCTTTGGAGCGGCTCAGAATAAGTCAAATTGCCTTTCTCATGTGAGCCTTCCAAAAAACAAGATGCCTTGTTCATGTCTCTTTCCTTCAGGAAGTTTCCTCTGTGTGCTCTGCTTTCCCCCACTCACCTGCAGAGCTCCTCCCTGTCAGGTCAATCTCCTATTTACGGTCTTCACTGATCAAACGTGCAAGATCCAAGTTTAAAAAGTCTTCAGCTTCCCTGCCTCATTCCTCCACCAAACTAAAATATAAGCATTTTATAAGGCTTTGTGTTCAAATCTACCCATTTCCTCCTACTTCTCTGGGTGGTCTGTGGTGACAGGTTGGAGGTTCCAGGGCCTCTGAGTCTATCACACTGGTCTGAGGGTAGAGAATGGAGGCAGGAGGCATGTGAAGGTATGCAGCCGCGGCAGCGCCTGCCCTCAGTCCCACCTCCGCCTGTGCAGTAGCTGACATGGCACACCCACTCTTTGTTAGTTCTGCTCCAGAACCACAGTATGGCTCTGTACTGAGCTGTTTCTGGTTGTCAGTATGCCACTAACAAGCCTGAACAGTCCCCAAGGCCTGGAGAGCAAAAGCCTAATGGACAGTAACAATACTTACATGGCACTTGGCTGCTGGGACACATAAGTTAATAACAATATTGTGATGGATTTGTCACAGGCAAAACAGCCTTTTTTTTTTTCCCCTCAAAAAGGGGCACTGTTTTTACCAAGGACGTTAAAGCTTGGAGCTAAGGAACGTGCCCAAAGCTACACAGCCACCTAAAGACACAACTTGCATTTGAGTTTTCAGTTCTTTGTGATATGCTTTGTTCTGAAGGCTCAGGGGCTGCATCGTTTTGTTTTGGGATCATCCCCTTATCAGTGGTCACTGAGCCCCAAAGGCAAGTGTCCTGACAATCCTTAGACTTTCTATGCATAAGTAAAGGAACTTTGGATGTTGAGTCATAGCTTTCTGTTTGGTAAGGGCTCGGGTTTGTCCTGGAGAGAAAGAGAATAGATTTGGGAAGTGGAATGAGCCACGTCTCAGGGACAGTCAAGTTCCATGTCTATCCATTCATCTCCCCACCTGCAAGTCCAAGGGAGCTTCTTCTAACTGAGGGACTTTTTCTTAGAGATCCTTCCAGGGACTGTAAAGAAAAAAGATTCTTGGCTGGTCTCCATTTGGACTTTTCTTGAATTCAAGGTTCTAAGGTGAAAGAGGGGCCCAGGATGCTGAGGCAGAATGCTGCTGGGGTGCCCCACCCTGCTCTGTCTTTGTGTACCTGTGCATCCTTTATTTTCCAAGTTGAGAGGAGTGAAGTTACCCAGATCTGCATTAACAGCAGTGATGGTGAGATTAAAAGCAAGGAGCAGGTGGCCACAGAAATGATGGGTGTGATCCAGGATAGCACAACTGAGAACTCGTCCTGGGGCTCCCTGGAGACCAGAGGAGGGTCTGACTTAACCCCTTACTTGGCTCCCAGATTCCTGTAGGGAGGTTTGTGGTTCACAAAACTTAACGATCTGGCCCCCAATTCTTGCTTCTTTGTGAGTCAAGTTCCCGCATACTTGTTGGTCCAGCTGTGCAGAATTGCTGTCTGGTCTTCATGCAGTTTCTTGTAATATCCCACAAGGCCTGGCTGTCATTCTCCAACTTCTGTCCGGACAACTTCTGTTCATTCTTCAAGACATACCACAATGCAGTCTTCTCTGTGGAGTCCTCCCTGGCGCTTTCCTTGTTTGATCCTTTCTCAGTTCCCACAGATTCTAGTTTGCCTTACTATAATACTCCACATGTTACCATGCTGTTTATTTTGTGAGTAAGTGCACAGACATTGAAACAAGACTGCCTGGATTCGAATCCCCGTTCTGCCACTAACCAGCCACATGACCTTGGACACTCCAATGTAAAATAAGATTACAATATCTACCTCATAGAGTTTTGAAAAGAGTAAACGATCTGGTATGTTTTAGGTCACTGTCTGCTACGGGAATATTAGCCACTATTATGATGATGATGATAATGATGATGATGATGATGATTATCTGTTTGCTGTTACCTTTCATGACCTTCACCTATTCAGGTCCATTTGCATATCAACCATTGTGGTTAAGCCACTTGTAGGTCACAGTCAATAATCCAGATCTAGAGGCATAAGGAAGTCCCTGCATCCCCTTGTGTAGAGACTGGGTGAACAGATTCAGAGATTCATAGTTCCTGATTTCCATTCTATGTTCCCCTGAGCCCAGATCTCTTCATAGTCCTGCCAGCATGAATTGCTTAGTTCCCTCAATCCAGACAAATGTCTTGGATATGACAATTCCCTTGCAGACACAGTGATCTAAACCAAGATAGAATTTTTTAAAAATCGAACTAGTTATCCAGCTAGTCCTACGGGATGCTCAGTGGTGACATCACTTACTTAGCTTTCACTAAGATTTAAGACTATGCTAATTGACACCCTTAGACAGTGGTCTTTTAGTTCTGATGCCATGTCTGAGTCAGTAGTATGTCTAGTTCACAAAACAATACTAAATTCGGTGGGTATTTAAAATGAAGTGATGGCTAAACAAATCCATATATAAGCAAATGAATCAGCAAATGAGGTGGGGCTTAACGGCATAGGCCTGTAATTCTAGCTACTCCGGAGGCTAAGGCAGGAGGTTCCCAAGTTTGAAATCTGCCTGAGTTAAAGAATGAGTTCAAGGGTTGGGTGTGGTGGATTATGCCTTTAATCTTGGGAGGTTGAGGCAGATGGATCTCTGTGAAATCAAGGCCAGCCCGGCCTGCATGGCGAGTTCCAGCCCTCCTGGGGCTACAGGGAGACCCTGTCTTAAAAGAATGAGTTCAAGATCAGGTTGGGCAACTCTGAAATCCTGTTTCAAACTAAAAAGTAAAAAGAGGGTTGGGGGTACAGTAGAGCTCAGTGGTAGAGCACTTGTCTATCAATGTGCAAGTCCCTGGGTTCCATCCCCAGTACTGCAACAGACAAGCAAACAGCAGTTCAACTGTGAACGGGTCAAGCATTAGCTTGAACACATCCCATACATTCCCACAGCATAGTGGTCAGAGTGGTTGATTGATACCACTTGAGTCTTCTTTATTGACAGCTAAGAGCATCCTAATTGAAATGTGCCTCCAAGTGTTTGCTCATTTGTGGCCTCTTCAAACCCTCACAGTTTCAATGCTATGTTACCATCTGGAATAAAAGTAGCCTTTGTACTCCCCAGAACTGTAGGAGCAAACATGGTTTCCAAGATAAACCTAACTTTCTCCAAAATTTGGTTTGGCATAGAGATAACCAATTGCTTAGACTTACAGGCACATTAAATGTTAGAACTGGAATGAACACTCATTGGAATTGAACCCCAACCCTTCCTTTTACCAACATAGAAACTAAGGGCTGAAGAGTGGCTGTCAAGGTCACTTGATTATGTGTCAGTTAGACCCTGAGTTCAGGTCTCTCGAGTCCCTGATGCGTGCACTTCCTCCTGGCCTCTTGCTGCCCCATTGGTCTTGGTCTTGGTCTCTTATACATGTAGCTGTCACCACAGGCAGAGCTAGTGCTTTAACTCTAGAGGGCTCATGGAAACCTGTAACACGAGGCATGATTGTAGCTGTTCTGAGGCAGCAGTTTCCACAGCAGTGCTGAGCTTTGCAAACTATGGTTGCACTATTCAGGATTTAAGCTTCTACTTCTGCTTACCCATAAGAATCTATGCCCAAGGCTCATAAAAAGTGCTTTCCCAGGGTCTGCCAAGGTCACCCTTATCTCTCCCAGTTTCACCTCTCACCCAGTCTACTTCCTTTTGCGTCTTATATGTGTTCTGGGGAAGGGGTTTGTTGAATGGAGGATGCTAATATTTTTTGTTTTGATTTGAATTGTTTTGTTCAGAAATTTCTTTTTCCCACAAGCCTTTGGCCAAGTCTTTGAAAGGAGGGCTCAGAATCCTATGGAGTAACTTGCCTGAGGCAGAGAAAGAGGAAATTTAAGGAAAAGTAAGAGGGCATTACTTACCCTCCCCTCCCAAATCGATTAGTTTATTAACTAAAAATGGCAATATAGTTTTTTAAAATTATTTATTTAATAAGCATAATTAGAAGAAGCATTTTATAACAACAGCATTGACATATTCAATAACAATTTCCAGAGCTAAGATGCATCTCTTTCAAAATTGGCTATAAATTTTTAGGTATATAGTTGAATTAATACAGTTATACAATATTGTACTCTGTCTAAACCCTGTAAGACATAAAATTAAATGAGGTTTTAAACTTTAAAAAAGATCTCTATTTCATTTTTTTTTTA
>NW_008332653.1:713671-727635 GCF_000622305.1 Nannospalax galili | reverse complement strand
AGGATCCACATATGAGGGAGAACATATGTTGATTTTTTTTTCTGAGTCTGTGTTACTTCACTTAGTATAACAGTTTCTAGTTCCATCCATTTACCTGCAAATTTCATTGATTTCATCTTTCTTTACTGCTGAGTAAAACTCCATCGTATAAATGAACCACAATATAGTTTTAGAAGCCATTGAATGAATTTTGGTAAATCCACAGAGTAGGAAACTATGTTATCAAGGTCTTAGCAGAGTGGAGGCTGTATAACGCCTGTGTTAACCTGCAGGGGCTTGCTGGTTTTAGAGAATTCCAATGCAGTGGGAACATCCTTTACACTGAAAAGACAAAAACATTGTGCCTTTGGGTACCATTTCCTCTGACTACACTCCTGATAATCAATAAAAAATTGAAGAAGGTATCTACTTATTGACATAGAAAATGTCCCTGACATATTGCTAACTCAAAACAATAGCAGATTACAAAAAAGTGCTCATAGTACATTTCTAAATTTGTAACAACAACAAAACCAAAAGATTATGAGCATAAAAATGGTGGAAAGTTAACTATCAATATATTAATGGTGGTAATGGTGATTTTTTTAAATCTCTTATTTCAACTTCTCTCTCTTTTTTTTTGGTCTTTTTGAGACAGGGTCTCTCTGTAGCCCCAGCTGTCCTGGAACTCACTATGTAGACCAGGTTGGCCTTGAACTCACAGAGATCTGCCTGCCTCTGCCTCCCAAGTGCTGGGATTAAAGGCGTGCGCCACCACGCCTGGCCTCAACTTTTCTATATTACCTAATGTTTTACAATAGTATACTACTTTGTGTGTGTGTGTGTGTGTGTGTGTATGTGTATATCTGTGTGGTATATATGTCTGTATGCAAGTGTATATGTGCAGATTCAACTGTGGATGCCAGTGGTTAACACTGGGTGTCTCTTCTACTGTTCGCCACCTTGGTTTTTGAGTTAGGGCTTCTCACTGAACTGGGAGCTCATTGTTTGGGCTAGACTGGCTGGTCAGTGAACCCCCAGGATCCTCCTCCGTGTTGGGGTTACAGACCCACTCCCACCACTTTTTAAAACTGGGTGCTGGTAATCCAAACTCAAGTCCTCATGCTTGCACAGCAAGCGTTTTACCCACTGGACCATTTCCCCAGCTCCCACTATTACTTTTTATAATTAGGAAAATGCTCTAAGAGTTAAAAACAACATCTCAGCTTGTGGTTGGGTTCAGAGATTGTTTTATGAAGGAGACTGCTGAGGATCAGTCTTGGCATTAGGAAATTCAGGTGGCTAATGAATGTATTTTCCTCATCTAGAAAGAGAGGAAGGCAGGAAGCAGCATCCTTACTGCAGGTATGGGCTGGAGGCTCTTGAATCTGAAACTCTAGAGAGACATGTTTTCCTATAGCACCACCCAGAACGTGGCAGCTGAACTCACTAGACTGCTGGAATCTTGGGTACCCTCAGCACTATGGTTCAATAGCATTATTACCCCTTAAATAAGATTTCAGGGACTAGCCTGGAAAGCTAATTATCTTTCATAACATTATTTCTACAGGAAAATGTGCTTTAAATTTCACAGTACCAATTTACATTGGAGCTTTTAGGATGCAACCATTCTCAGTTTGGAGACCTACCTGATCCAAATTTATTCATTAACTATTTTTTAAATCTCTATGATTTTTTAGTAGATTATAAAACTCTTTCCATAGGCAATGGGTTTTCAAGATTGGTAGAATCTTAGAAATTAGCACTTGGTATCTCTCATTGATTGTGTCGCTGTTGACAGTGTCTAGGGATGGAGTGGTTAGGCTAGTGATTTGTATCTTCTTTACCACTGCTCCCAAGCCCCACTTACTTTTCCCAACTGTTGTTAGGAGAAGCTTTAAGGAAAGGGTTTTTTGTTTAAGGGGTGTACACTCATTTACTTGTTATGTGACACTGTTCCTGGGGTGATATGAACAAACATCTCCTCACCCAAGACAGAGAACCAACAATAGACCAAAGTAAGGGTAGCCCCAAAGTCCGTCTTGGTTAACTAGAGTTTTATTGGGGTTACTTATGG
This sequence comes from Nannospalax galili, assembly GCF_000622305.1. NCBI lineage: Eukaryota > Metazoa > Chordata > Mammalia > Rodentia > Spalacidae > Nannospalax > Nannospalax galili. Next base: position 725,579 of record NW_008332653.1, on the reverse strand, counting down.
TTAGATGGGTGAGGGATTACTTACAGGAGAAGAAATGACTCAAAGACATCTGCGTCAGCAAAAGCCCATCTCGTATAGGTGACAGCTTACAAAAGCAGGAAACTGGAAGCTCACTGCACAACCTGCAGGCACCTCAACAGGTTGGAGAGGGTCTTTTGGTAGCTCAGTTGGTCTGAGTCTCTTCAAGGAAGCATGGCTCATCTGAGACTGTTGCAGTCCTTACTGCTTTGCAGGGCCATCTGGTCAGCTTCAGGGACTTCCTGGAGCTTTTGAGTTGTTTACCTCCTGCTTAATGAGCTTCCCTACATGGAATATTTCACCTCCCTTTAGAACACTCTGTGTATTAATGTGCTTCCCTCTGAGATGGAAGGTTTAATCTCAGAGGAAACTACTATCTGAAATTATCCAACACATTACAGATTCATTGAGGCATGCCAGTTCCTATAATCCTGAAGCACCCTAGCATTTGAGACAGCTTCAGAACAATCTAGAATGCTCAGTAAATACCTGGAAACCTCATGAGGCAGTGGGTAGAGGGCTGGACTAGATGTGATGAGAGTTGGGTGCTGGTCTTGGCAAGCTGTGTAAATCTGGAAGTTATTCAAGAAAGAACCAACATGCTGGTCTGAAGTGGTCTTTCCATGTCTGACAGGTGAAGACTGAACAGAGAGGCTCACTTTGTATTATTTTAACCTGATTGATAAAAGCCTTCTAGATCAAGGGAGAGGAAGGATACACTGGCCTCTGTGAGATTTATTGTGTAGACTGTATGGCCATTTCAATTACTGGAGGTCTGTGGAAAATAACCTTTATTGATCACTTAGAACAGTGTCAGGAATGTTTTGTGAATTAAATAAAAATTATGGTTCTTCTCTTAAAGCTACAATAAATGCAGGGATTTCTACATCTCATGCAGCCTACCAGAGATATTTAGGAGCCCATGCATGTAACATCATGTAGCGTTAAGATCTTCTAGTCTAAACACCAAATCTTAAACTGTTGTGGTATTCTCTTCCTGCCCCCTCTCTTTCTGTACATGGAGGGCATAGTTAACCTTGGGTGTCATTATTCAGGAGCTGTTCACCTTGATTTTTGTGACAGGGCTCTCACTGGGTCCTGGGGCTGACTGATTAGACTAGGCTGGCTGCCCCAGGGGATCCACGTGTCTCTGCCTTCCTAACATTGGAATTACACAGACATACCACCATGCCTGGCTTTTTACGTGGTTCTGGGGATCTAATTCAGGTCCTCCTGCTTACACAGCAAGTATTTTACCAGTTGAACTATACTCCCAACCCAGATAATTGTGATTTCCTGGATTAAAACAAAACAAAACAAAAACCAGGTCTAGAGCAAAAGTTTACATCTCTTTTCAAGACTTTTTATCTCTAGCTCTTGGACACAAGTTGTCCCAAGACCTTGAGAGGTCCAAGAATGAAGTCTTTTTTCTAGCTTTCAATAAGTTAAGCTTTTAGGGACTTTCAGCTAAGTATTCTAACAGAAGTGGGAGGATCCATCAGCAACTAACAGGCCCACTCAGCCCTCAGGGAAGTCCCCAGATTTCCTAGATTCCTTGAGCGAGCTAGCTTCTGCTCCTCACCTTAGACAAGCTGTTCACCCTCTCTGGCTTCAGCATCCTGGTCTGGTTCAGTTGATCCTCTTCTAGGCCCAATGTCCTGGTATCTGTGATTCCTCAGTATCTGTGTGACACTGAGAGATCATTCTAAGAGGACATGGTTCTTAGGTCCCGCTCTGGTCACCAAGAAAACTCCCGTTCAGAGAGGAATTCCTAGAGCATTTTTGCATGTGTCTGAGAAGCATTCTGTTTCCCAGAGGCCTTCAAGGGCTGGGAGGAAACTGGCATTTTTGCTTTATGCTTTGTTTTGAGAAGAAACTCATTAAGGGCCACTCAGAGTGCAGCTGTCTGCTGGGTGTTTCTGAATAAAACTTTCACCCAGAAGACCAGCAAAGGCAGGTACTCAGCTGTGCCCTAAAGAAAAAGGAACCTCTTGTGTCTCGCGCATTCTCCCCCTTCCATGACTCACCTCCTCTCATTCCAGAAAGTCATACACAGGAATTAATACATGGGTCCTGTCCAGAGGTCTTTAAGTAAACAGTGCTAACTATGCTTTCAGCTGCCCAGACAAGCTTCATTTCAAGCCCCAGGGAGGAAGCTAATGACTTGTACTTACTTTGCTATTGTTTTCCCGAAAACAATTTGACTTCCTTTTAGATAGCCTAGGAGTTCCTTCTTTACAAATTGAGATGCTGGAGCCAGGGCAGGGCTGAGCCTGCCAGCTCTGGAGCACAATATGCTCAGGGTAAGAGCCCTTTTATTAAGAAAAGTCTAAAAGGCATCTGAAAAGGATAGTGGGCAGGCAAGACCCTGTTTGTGAATGAAAAGGAACTCTGTGCTTTTGCCTCTCTTCTGAAATCTCACCTCCATCTCAGAACCTGTAATAATAACTAAGATGTATATTGTCTAAAGAACAAATTTGTGAAGACTGAATGTGACCATTTCTATAGACAAAAATGTTGAGGCTTGATGACTTGCCTGAAATAACACAAATAGCAAGGGACAGGATTAGAGTTCTAGCTCATATCTTCTGACAGCAGGTTAAAACCTCTCCCAAACAGACTGTGCAGGTGCAAAGAGAGGCGATCTGTCCCCAGCCAGCAGAATTTGGTCTATCCCCAAAGAACAGATTTTTTTTGTACTGGCTAATGTACATTTGGAATTCAATGATTATGGAGTTGAAATGTAAGACTCAGGTCCTCTGTTCCTACACCAAAGCTTGGGGTGTTGGGGGAATGAGGGGTTTTTTGTTTTGTTTTTTGAGACAGGGTTTTTCCATAGCCTAGGCTAGCCTGTAATTTGCTATGTAGTGGAGGATGAGCTTGAACTCCGGATCCTCCTGACTCCCTGTGTGCCGGGATTACAGGTGTGTGTCACCACACCTGCCTCATGGGGGAGCTGTTTCAATCTTTCTTCTGCCACAGGTGCACAGATGGAGGTTTTCAGCTGAGTGGCCCAGTCCCTTATCACAGTCAGAAAAGATCTCCCAGGCTTTCTGTGGAAGTACACTGAACCCTACTGGCTTTTTCCTGATTTTTTAAAAAAATGGAGCACAGTCTGTTTTTGGAGAGAGCTAGATTGCACATTCTCGTCTTTGCTATCTCATGGTGTGGCACCATGATCCCCCACTTTACTACCACTGCAACCCAGAAGAACAGCTAGTCATCTCTGGTCTCTACATGGTCCACTTTGGCACGCATTCTTATTGTACTTTGCTTGTTTGTGCTGGGCTCTCGCCTGAGCCATGAGGGGCATCAAGACAGAACTTGTGCTTCATTAATCTTCGTATGCGCAGCCCTGTGTGCAGTGTACCTCGGGGTCTGGGGTATGCCTTCACTGAATTACTGATTGATGAACGAGCAGCTAGAGAGCAGGTGCTTCCCAGCCTCCGGAGGACAGCTGTGAGGGAAGCACATGTTCACCTGGAAAAGCAGTTGCCCTGTGCCCTCAGATAGGAAGGGAAGGGAATGTGTGAATGGTGCCTTCGGATGTGTTCAGGGCCCACCCTGCCTGGCCATATCTGGAGGCCTTCCCCAAAGGAGACAGTGAAGAAGATGGATGTAATAGTTATAGCTCCAACAGTCACAAGTCCTGCTTCCACTGTAACCCTGGGACCTCTTTACAAGGTGTTCTGCTGTCGTTCATTTAATATTAGTCTTCAGAACACATGAACAGTGCATTTATATGCTGTGTGTATGTATCTATGTGAATATGTATGTATATTATGTATTATATGTATATATACAAAAGATAATATTTATAAAGTACTCATTACCTTTCAAATATATCTCATTCAATAGCCAACCCATAAGTTTGATGGTAACTATCATTATCTTCATTTTAAAAGTGAAAAGAGATGTGGCAAAAAGGGTCACATAGATCCTAACTGGCATAGCCAAAATCTGAGCCCAAGCAAGTTCTTTTTATTTTATTTTATTTTATTTTATTTTATTTTTGGCATTGCCGAGGTTTGAATTCAGAGCCTTGAGCATGCTGAGCAATTGCTCAGAACTCGGAGCTCACCAATTTCACAAGACTAGTTGGCCAGCAAGCCGCAGGGATCCTCTTGTCTCTGCCTTTTTGGTGCTAGCATTACAGGCACACCTAGATTTTTACAGGGACGCTGGGAATCTGATTTCAGGTTCTAATGCTGGTGCAGTGAGCACACCGCTGCTTGTGCCTTCTCCTCAGCCCCCTTGAGCCCGGCACTTCAGTCCATTCTGCTGGTGTGCACCACCACAGCCGCCGAGAAGTCAGTGCTCTTAATTACAAGTTATTTGTCCCCAGATTCTGCCCATTCTACCTTGAATATTTAGCTCACTGGATGTGAAAAACCAGGGAAAACTGAAGTCTTCTAAATGTCTCTAACCCCCCACCCCACCCTGAATAACCTTGCCCTGGGGAAAAAAGTTGAACCTAGAGACTGCTAATGGGGATGTAAAACTTCTGTTCTTAGGTTAGGCTTTGAACATCTGTAGCTAAACTTTCAAGATGGGCATAGGATATTGCACTTCATTTACATATAAGGATCCATCTCTATTTGGGAGTGACTTCTCTGAGCCTAACTAAAAGCATATTTGGTGGAAAGTTCCTTGATCTTTTAAGATTTTTATTAAGAAACTACCTAGTACCATACCCTAGAGTTGACTGAAAATAAAAAATAAAGGAGAAGCAAGTTCTTTTTAATCCTCAGGAGGTAGATAAGTAGTGGTTGCCAAGAATGCGTCCCTTGTTAGAAGAGAAAAAGCAAAACAGACAAAAAAAAAAAAAAAAAAACCCAAAAACCCAAAACTCTGACAAACAAACAAAAACATGCTTCAGGTAGTGCTACAATCTCTAGACCTTATCTGTTAACAGGGGCAAAATTTGAGACTATCAGAGATTTCTTGGCCTTAGAGAGCAAATAATAACCCAAGATCTCCCAGGGAAAAGCCCCTTGTTTTTGTTGTAGTATGAAACTCAAGTCCCAGACTCTCAGGACCTAGTTGTTGTCCTCATGCTCTGACTTCGGTGGGAAGGAATCAAGCTTGTCTGGTACTAGATCCCACCCCCATCCTCCTTTATCTCCTCTATCGCCTCCTCTCCCTCCTCCTCCTCCTCTTCCTTCTCCCCCTTCTCCTCCCCTCCTCTTCCTCCCCTTCTTCTCCTTCATCTCTTCCATCTCTTCCTCATTTTTCTCCTCCTCTTTCCCTTTATCCCAAGCCCACCACGAAAAGTTTTGAAGTTTGGGAGCTCAGAGGACCTCCTGTACCTTAAACCTCAAATCAGGTGTGGGTGTGATTTTAACTTGAGCTATGATGGCAGTAGGCTCAGAGAACTAAGTGCCAGGAGCAAAGTCTGTATTTCTTTTGTTTTCTACTTCTTGGAACAAAGTGTTCTTGCCCCCCTTTTGCCACTATTTGGAAAGTAAAAGTCTTAAAGGGAATGGCTCCTGCTTGCCCTGTTTGCATCTCAATCAGCAGAAAAGTGTGACCTCAACCCACTAACCATGGCTCCAATTACCCATTTATACCCTCCAATGAGGCACTGGGGACTCATTGTTCTTGCAATTAGATGCTGACAGAAATTACTTGCACGTGTTATCATGTAGGCTATAAGGGAGGTAGCTGTTAAAACATCTGGACCACAGGGTCTTGGGAGGGAAACGTGTCTAGTCAGAGATTCCCTGGGTGAAGGAGGCATAGAAAAGTCTTCATTTGTCCCCTTGCTTCTACTGGAAAGGGAAAAGAGGCAATGTTTGAGATTCCACCTTTAAAAGACTAACTTTCAGATAACGTGGTCATGCCTCTTGGTACTCTCAGATGGTGTTGAGTCTCCTTCATAGTCATGGCAAACACAATCTCTCCTGTGGGGTGTGGGGGTGCATTCTTCTCCTGCTCTTACCTGGGGTTCCCTGTGCCCCATCTTATGGTGCTCCCTCTTATCAGTCCAGAGGGGACATTCTTGAGACTATTTTTTTTCAGCTGTGGGAAAATGTGTGTGACCTTTTGCACCAGACAGACCCTTCTCTCCACGTCCTGAATAAAATTGGGCAAGTTCCTCAACTTCTCTGAGGCTGAATTTTCTTTACAGTAAAATGGAAATGATAACATACTATCTGTCCTGCAGTGTCATGAAGTAAACATATCTACTGCATAGAAGGGTTTCAATGAATGTTTGCTCTGTTCCACTTTACCATAGCACAACAGAGAGATCACACTCTTACAAACTGATCTTTTTTCCTAACGTAATTTAGCATATATAGTATATATAGAATATTGTGTTTATATTGTTTTGCTTAAAAAACTCTATTTTGTACTAGAATTGCAGTTCCTGTGGTCTTTGTTTCTCAGTATTGGCTGAGCCCTTAGGAGTGGCAGACAAATCTTTGTTGAGACCCTGATGTGTATGTAGTTTAGATTGTTTTTATGAGATCATTTTTCTAGGGGCTGGAGAGTTGGCTCCGTGGCTAAGAGCACTTGGTGCTCTTGCATAGGACCTGAGTTCAGTTCTTAGCACCCAGTTGCTCATCTTACAACTGCCTGTAACTCCAGCTCCAGGGGGATCTGATGCCCTCTTCTGAAAAAAGTAAGGTGGACAGCTATTGAAAAAACATTCAGTGTTGACCTCCGGCCTCCATACACATGTGCGCGGCACGCGCACACACACACACACACACACACACACACACACACACACACACACACAGAGTTAAAATATTTTAAAAAGAGACAGTTTTTCTATTTTTTCATCTCAAAGTAAAAAAAGTGAAGTGTGCCTATTGTGATGCCTGACCATAGCACACACTGAATAGTGTTTACTTTGCAATCCCATTTCTACCGTGTGGGCCCTACACCACAGCACCTCTTTCTGGGACCCTTTCTTATGTGTGTGTGAGAGGGATGGGACAGTATGGCAGGATTTCTGTTCTATCCCTGGCCCTTGTTCTATCTTCTGCTCATGATGTCTTTTTTAGGTTTGTAGTGACAGCCACGCTGGGCTTCTTTAGAGAATCGCTCTAGACCTACAACCCAAATAATATTTTCCTCACTTTTGTCAGAATCCTCCCCTCAGTCCTAGAGGGATTCTGGTGAGAAATAAACCACACTTCCAAAGCCTTTCCAAAGCCATTTAGTTTGGAGACATCAAAATAAGCTCTGTGTAGATGCCTTGTTGAGCCATGTACCTGACTGGAGGAGAGTCGACCTTTCCCCACATTAATGCAGCATCCTGAAGTGTCTCTAGCAGCCCACACAGTTTCTGTATTGATTCTTCTTTACTCTCCAGGCAGAACAGCAGTGTTTGCCTTTTATGTGCCTGTGTTCGTCTGTGTGCCTACATCTAGACAGGTTTTCTGTGGCTGAGGAATCAAGGTTCCTGAGTGTGTTTTCACCAGCACTGTTGCTTGCCTCTTTCAGTCCAAGAAATGTATCCTCACCCTCTTTCTGTCCTCCTCACCTTATTCACCCAGGGAAAGTACAGTCCATTTGGCTGTTTGTGACTAACATCGTGTGGGGCAGGAGTGCAACAGGTGATGGTGAGAGGCAGATCCATGTGTTGGCTTAGCAGTTGCCACCAACTATAGTATGTGACATTGTCAAGGAGAGACTGTGCCTCAGTTTCTCTAGCTGTTCCAGGTGATCTCTGAGTCTGTTTTTTTTCCCCAGCTGTCCCAATCTGTGGACTCTTACTCACATGTGTCATCTCAGAAACCCCTACACTGACATTTGTCACACCCTCACTAGGTCCATGACTGAATGTGTACACAGGGGTCAGCACAAGATGGAAAAGGAGATGATTGGAAAGCGATACACCACAGTTTCTGCATTTGCTCACCTGTGACAATGATCGAATAAGGCTTTGCATTTCTGGTTCCACCGCATCAAAGGAGACCTGTATGCTTTGGTGGAAAGAGCAATGAGGCAAATTTTGGCATTGGGTAAAACTTCTAATCTTAACCTTGACACTCAACAGAGTCACCATGATCCTATTAATTTTTTTTTGAACCTCAGTTTCCTCAAATATGTTGCAGAAAATGCCTACTGTGTAAAACCAGAAATTCGAATGATTAGTGGAATAAAACAGGTCACGTATCTGAAGTTCCTAGCCAGTACCAGGCAGACAGACAGTGCTGCTATCTTTTGGTTAGAGAAGAGGGAGAGAGAGAGAGAGAGAGCACACTGGATGCTGGGGAATTGCAGCTCCATCTTTTGGAACTGAAAGTCTTCCAACTTTCAGGTTAAGCCCGGTGCCATGATGGGGGCTGGTTGTGGTTTGGGGACTTTGCAGAGCTTCAGCAGAGGGGTGTGCAGGAAAAGACCCAGGGAGGCAGCCTGCCCCAGCCAGCCAAGGCGAGGGTAAGCTGCAAAGACTGCTGACAAGGACAGCCACCGCAACAGTGGGAGGCCGGCAGGGGAGGAGCGGCTTTCTCTGGGGAGAGCATGGTGAGGAGAGGCTGCAAGGAGAAGACTTTAAATGAGCGCAAAGATTCTAAGAGCACAAGAGACAAGGGGAGGGAGGGACCCAGAAGGGGAAAGGGGTGGAGAGAGAAAGAGGAGGAAGAAGTGGGAGGAGGGAGGGCTATGGGATACGGATAAAAAAGAGGGTGGAAGGGGAGCAACTGACAGGCTCAAGAGCAAATAACTGGGCAGTTGAACAGCAGCCAGAGCTCGAAGAAGCCAACTCCAGGGAGGAGGAAGAGAAGCAGGTAAGGGTAGACTTGAACTTTAAGAGATAAAACTCTAAGTCAGCGGGAAGTAGCTCAAAGAGGGAGAGAGAGAGACCTCTCTAGAGATGGAAAGCAAAGCTCTTTCCCTGAACCTGTGAGCTGATTCCTTACTGTCTCTATGTGCCGTGATAGTGAAGTTTAGATATAGTAAGTAGGAAGGTTTAGTGAGTCTGGGGATTCGTACCTTACTTCATCTATAGGAGCTGTAGAAATGTGAGGAGGGGAACTGTTGGGGTCACAGTCTGTTCTTGTGCAGTGGGAGTACTCTGGAGGTATCTTAGAAGTGGGTTACTAGTCCAAGTACTTTTGTTAAGAGAGAATTGGCCCTTTAAAAACAAAAACCTAACACTGTTTTATGATGTTCCTCTAGGCATGGAATCTTTTTTTGAAATGCTTTGTGCCACATCTAGGGGAGCTCTTTGATTTTTTTTTTTTCTTTGTGAGGCATGTTGGATGGTTTAAAAATATTCTCTGCTTCCTGTAATGTATCATGTCCCCACTGGGCAGTGGTCACATACATTCAAGAGCTCTAGGCTGCCCCTCAGGTCAGGTGAAAGCGGCTTAGGAAACTCAGAGAGGAATCCTGGGGGACAGGACCTGCAGGTCTCCATCCCACCTGAAAGCAGTGTGACCAGAAGCTTTGGTCTGCGTCCTCACCTTGCTTCTGACCATGTGACAAAAGAACCCAGACTTGGGAGAAGAGAGCCCTGGCTCTGGTCCTCTGAGTGCTATGTGTTGTATGGCATTTCCTCCGTCTGGTCTTCAGTGCCCTTCCATGAAGCATCGGGACGCAGAAGGATCCCTCTGGTTCCATTCAGTAGTAACACCATGCAAGGCTGTGATTCCATAGGCCCAAATGCAAATCAGAACCATTTTAAAAAAGCAATACTTGAACAAGGATTTGCATTCTTTATTCAGTTGGTTCCTTTAGCCCTCTAGCAACCCCTCATCACAGGGACTCCTGGTTCTTACTCCTCAGCTCATCACTGGAGTAAATGTTTTCTGACCAAGGTTCAGGTATGACATCACCAGACTGAGAGAAGGCAGGGCAGGGTGGAGAGCACTGGACAGGAAGTCAGGGGACCTGAAATTCAGAGGTGCTCAGTAGAGTGGACCTGAGGCCACTGTGTGGAAGCAGTTCCTCCACCAGCCTGGAAGTATGGCTACAGGCTTATCAGCTTGACTTTTACCTTAGCAAGCCAAGTGGCCTCCCTCTCCTCCACCCATTGTCCCCAGAGTCACAGCCCAGCTCAGATCCTGATTTATTGATCTCCAGGGACAACCTTGAACTTTCTACCTTCCTGTCAGGTCCCACGGGGAAGCAGAGCTGTTTGGAGCCTGCTCCCCTGGCTCTCCCTCCACACCTTTCCCGTACTCAGCACCTCCCAATGAGGAATCTGATGCTCACAGCATACAGAGCAGAGAACAGCAAAAGAGGCATTCTTTGGGTTCTGTCTTAGTATCTACTAAGCATCCCCTTTCCCACATGTGATGTTCATAGAGCCACAGCAGTCACAAAATCAAGTTGCCCTGTCTTGGAACTCCAAGAGTATCTGTCTGGGTTCCTGAGACTGGTCATTGTTAGCTTCTCTTAGCTGCCTCACTCCTGTGCCCCTGTCTAGTACCGACCTTGAAACCGGAAGACATCTTGTAGTGCCAAACTCCTCCTTTGACAATAAGGAGAACAAGACCTGGAAATGAAATACGATTTCTCAGAGATGACACTGCTCTGCTCATGTGTACCTCCTGTTCTTCCAACCCCTGTCATTGGCTATGCCTCCCAAGTCTCTCACCACACCTCTTTGGTGCTTCCATTTGAGCATCTGCACCATCCTGGTTTTTGGCTGTGATACCACCTGACTGCCTCATCTCTATTGGCTGCTCGGGGGTACAGGCAGTAGAGGATCTTGGGCCTCAGCAGCCACCAAGGCAGTCACAGTGTCATTAGCCTCTTGCTACTGGTTGATTGGACTCTGGGGACTGCTGTCTGTCCATCACTCAGGACAGGAAGTGGAAGACCTGAAATCCTGTGAATTGGGATCAGAGGCCATGCTCTTCCCTGTCTTGGGGAAGGATTCCTCCATAGGGGATTGCAGCAGCTCTAGGTGTAGATAAGTGCACACAGGCCCTACCCTGGACTTTAAGGGTTAAGCTAGTCAGAGGGGAGAGATAGCCATTTTCCTGGAAGACTTCATGGTTCCTATAAGAAAAACTGACTTCCTTTCTATTGTTAGAAGAGTCTGACTTGTGAATGACAGCTTTGTACCATTTTGTGAATCAATTGTTTCTGACATATTAGTAAATAACGGGCAAGAAAAATTCAGCAGCACATTCATATTCACAAGGAAAGGGAGTTTTGAGTTCTTGGAATCAGGAATTGAAATAGCACAGAGGAATGTGAGAGTGTCTAATTCAGAGGTAAGGCAGAAGGAAAAGGCTGGGCTATGGAGTCAGTTTGGTTTGGAAATTAGCTCTGTGACTTAAGGCAAATTCTTTAAAGTCTCTGACCCTCAATTACTTCGTGTGCTAAAGACGAAAGTAAAATCTTCCTGTATGATTTTGTAAGAGTTATTTAAAGCTTTTTTCTTTTCATTGAACACCAGGGCCTAGTACATACTAGGCAAGTATTCAACAACTGAGTTACCTCTCCAGCCTGGTATCTTAAATGACTATCACATCGTAGCTGTTCAGTCAACAACAGAACTATAAGCTTGAATCCAGATCAAGCTGTCCTCAGCCCCAGTCTCAGACTGCATCTCATTTGACATAAAGGCATTTTTGCAGTGAAGGCCAGCTATGGCATATAATTTTGAGAAGGTACTGTTTGAATTTTATGACTACAGATTTTTTTTCTGGGTCCACTCTTGCTGACCTCTAAGCTAAGAGTCTGAAAGTCTGATTTGCCTTTTGGCTTTGCCACTAACTTGCCAACCTATTACAAATGGGCAAGTCACAGGCTCCCCAGATGCACTGACTTAGGGTTGGGCTTTGGAAGCCATTCAACAGTCTGAAAGTCTGATTTGCCTTTTGGCTTTGCCACTAACTTGCCAACCTATTCCAAATGGGCAAGTTACAGGCTCCCCAGATGCACTGACTTAGGGTTGGGCTTTGGAAGCCATTCAGCG